>NW_016911806.1:15051-21788 GCF_001483705.2 Eufriesea mexicana | reverse complement strand
CAAACCTAGCATAGCCGTTCGTAGCATAACTCAACCTAACTTGCCGCGACCACTATTCCTGGCGTACCCAGACGCAAGCAGAGTGTGGTTGCGAACAGTAGAGCGCAGAGGATCATAGAATAGCAGCGTGCAGCACAACAGACAAACATATAATATCCTTATGCAACTTTACTTATCCTATACGAACGTATTCTGTCCCAGCCTAACATGCCCAGACCACAATGGCTGGCCTCACGAGAGCCGAGCAGAGTATAGTAGAGCAATCGAGAGCGCAGAAATCCACCCAAAAGCAGTGTATGGTGAAAAACTCACAGTTATCCTATCCTAACCTAACCAAACGTAACATAACCGAACGTAACCGAAATCAACTGAACGTGCTTACATCCCTATTGCTGACATCCCCTCAGCGAAGCAGAATATACTAGAGCACAGTAGAGCGCAGAAATCCTCCGCATTGGAGTTTACAGCAGGAAATTACAAGGTACACTAGCATAAACTGACACAACCTAACTTAGCCAAACGAAACCAATCCGAATCTAATGTGCATAGCCAGCTGATGCTGGTCTCCCCATCTCCAGGCAGGGCATACTACGGGAGAGCGGAGCGCAGAGGTGTATATAATGACAGTGTATAGCACGAAAGTCAGAGGTATTCTAACTTAACACAAACAAACCTAACATAACAAAATGTAACCTAACACAGCCCAACGTGCCGGGGCCACTATCTATGGAATTCCAAGAGCAATGCAGGGAATATTGGATCACAGAAGGGCGAAGGAATCCAACTAATAGCAGTGTGCGGTACAAAGCACGTAGCTACCCTATTCTAACCTTACCAAACGTAGCGTAACCGAACGTAACCTGACTCAAACCAACGTTCCTGCACCAATACTTCAGACCTCACCAGAGCGAAGCAGAATATACTGGAGCACAGAAGAGCGCAGAAACACGCCGCACTGAAGTGCAAAGCTCAAAATTCGAAGATACGCTAACCTAACGTGACGTAACCTGACCTAGCCAAACGAAGCATAGCTCAGCCTAATGTGCTGAGACCACAATTGCTGGCACCCACAGCGCCGAGCACGGCATATTAGAGCACAGTAATGCGCAGAAATCCTTCGAAAGGCAGTGTATAACAGGAAAGTCAAAGCGGTACCAACCAAACACAACCTAACCTTACATGGACGAGCGTAACCGAACTCATACTAACGTGCCAAGACCACGATTGCCGCCCTCCCCAGAACGTAGCAGAACATATGAGGGCAATCTAGAGCGCATAAGTCCATCGAATAGCAGTGTATAGCACAGAAGTCGAAGATGCCCTCTCCCAACCGGACCAAACGTAACACAACCAACCGTTATGTATCGCAAACTAACCCGCCGAGACCACTATTGCTGGCCTCCCCAGAGCCAAGCAGAACATGGCAGAGCACAATGTAGCGCAGAAATCCTCCGTGCAACGGTTAACAAAACATATCGTGCTGCGGCCACCATTGCTGGCCTATCCATAGTCCAGCGGAGTGCAGCAGACCCAAGTAGAGCGCAGGAAGCCACCAAATAGCAATGTATAGCACAAACGTCAAAGACATTCAACCCTAAACATACAAAACCTAACCTAGCCTAACTTAGATTAACTAAACCTAACGAGCCGAGACCTCTAACGCTGGTTTCCACGGGGCCAAGCAGAACATACTAGAGCACAGCGGAGCGCAGAAATTTACCGAATAGCAGTTTATAGCGCAAAAATCAAAGCAATCCTGGCCAAACCTAACCGAACCTAACCTAAGCAAACGTAATATTACAAAGCATATCGTGTCACGACCATCGTTGCTGGCCACCCCAGAGTCCAGTGGGGTATAGTAGGGCAGCGAAGTGCGGTGGATTCCACCGAACAGCAGTGTGTAGCACAGAAGTCTATGCTACCCCATCCTATCCAAGCGAAGCGTTACATAGGCGAACGCAACATGGCTCAGCCTAACGTGCCGGGAGCACTACTGCTGGCCTCCACATAGCCAAGCAGAATATACTACAGCACAGCGAAGCGCAGAAATCCACCGAATAGCAGCGAACAGCATAAGAGTCATAGCTATCCCCGCCAAACATAACCAAACATAATAAAGCATATAGCGACCAAACTAATCCTAATGTGCTGCGAGCACAATTTGTGGCATTCGCAGAGCCCAGCAGAACATATTAGAGAACAATAGAGTGCAGAAATCCACCCAACGGCAGTGTACAGCAATAAAGTCAAAGCTATCCTAGCCTAACCCAAAGCAACCTAACCCAGTCCATCGTAACATATCTCGACCTAACGTGCCGCGACCACTATTGATGGCCACCCCAGAGTCGAGCGGAGCATAGTAGAGCACGGTAGAGCCCAGAAATCTACCAAATAGCTGTGTATATCGTGAAAGCCGAAGCTACTCTATCCTAGCATATCCAAACGTAGTCAAAGGAACGAGGCATAACATAACCAAAAGTACCGCGACCACTATTCCAGGAATTCCGAGAGCCAAGCAGGACCCACTGGATCACAGCAGAGCTCAGGAAGCCATCAAATAGCAGCGAATGGCACAAACGTCAAAGACACCCTAACCTTACCTGACCTTTCCTAACTCAAACTAACGTAGACTATCTAAGCGTAACGAGCCGTGTCCTCTATTGCTGGCCTCCCCAGAGCCAATCAGAGCATATTATAGCACAGTAGAGCACAGAAATCCACCGAGCGGCAGCGTATAGCACAAAAGTCAGATCTATCTTTTCCCAACCTAAGCAAATGTAACATAACGACGCGCAATTTAACTCAAACTAACGTGTCGTGACCACTATTGAAGGCCCCGCGCAGCCAAGCAGAGCATATTAGGCCACAGAATAGCGCAGCTGTTCGCCGAATAGCAGTACATGGCGTAAAGTCAGTGATATCCTCACCTGCGCTAACCAAACGTAACATGAACAAACGTGGCCTGAATGAAACTAACGTGCCGGGTCCAATATTACTGGCCACCCTTGGGTCAGGCAGAGTAGAGTAGGGCAACGAGGAACGTAGAAACACGCCGAACAGCAGTGTATAGGACAAAAGTCAAATCCATCCACTCCTAATCGGTCCAAACGTTATTTATTCAAACACAACCTAACATTGCCTAACGTGACGAGAGAGCTATTGCTGGATTCCCCAGATCCAAGTAGAATATACTAGAGCACAGCAGAGCGCAGGAATCCAACGTATAGCCGTGTACAGCGCAAGAGTCGACGCAACCATAACCGAACCTATACAAACCTAGAATAGCCAAACGTAACATAACACAACCTATCCTCACACGCCCACTATTGCTGGCAACCCCTGGGTCGAGCAGAGTAGAGTAGAGAAGCGTAGAGCGCAGGAACGCACAGAATAGCAGTGTACAGCGCAAAAGTCAAAGATATTCTATCCTAACAAAACCACACATTACATATCTAAGCACAAAAAATCCGAACTAATATGCCTAGAACACAGTTGTTGGCCTCCCCAATGCCAAGCAGATCATACCGGAGGAAAATAGATCGCAGGGATCAATTGAATAGCAGTGTACAGCCCAAAAGACGTAGATATCCAGGCCTAACCTAACCAAGCGTAAGATAGCCAAACGTAACCTAACACAACATAACTTGATGAAGCCACAATATCTGGCCTCCACGGAGCAGAAGGGAGTATGTCTGATCACGGTATTGCGCAGAAATCCGCCGCATTCTAGTGTAAAGCACAAAACTCAAAGGTACCCTAACCTAACCTAACCAAACGTGGCGTAGCTCAAAGCAATGAGCCGATACCACTATTGCTGGCAATCCCTGAGCCATGCTGAACATATTACAGCACAGTAGACTGCAGAAGTCCTCCGAATAGCAGTGTATAGCTCAAAAGTCAAAGCTACCCTACCTTACCCTAACCTAACCTGATCTGACAAATCGTAGCGTATCCCAAATTTTCGCGCCACGACCACTATTGCTGGCTACTCCAGGCTTGAGCAGAGTATCGTAGAGCAATAAAGGGCGCTGTAATCCACCGAATATTAGGGTATAGCGCATAAGGGAATGTTATCCTGTCCTAACCTATCCAAACGTAGCATAACCAAGCGCAACGAAATACAAGATATCGTGCCGAGACAACTATTGCTGGCCTCCCCAGTGCCAAGTAGAGTGTACTAGAGGACAGTAGAGCGCAGAAAGCCTCCAACGAGCAGCGACTGGCACAGACGCCAAAGATATTCTAACCTTACCTGACCTAACCTAGCACAACCGAGCGTAGACTAACTAAACGAAACGAGACGATTCCCATTATTTCTGGCCATACCTGTGCCTAGGAGAACATACCGGAGCACAGTAGAGAGCAGAGACCCGCAGAGTAGCAGTGTATACCACGAAAGTCAAAGCTATGCAAACCTGGCCCAAACTAAAATAACCAAACCAAACATAGCACAAATCAATCTAACGTGCCGAGACCACTACTACTGGCCTCCTCAGGGCCAAGCAGAGCATAATAGGGCACAGTGGAACGCAGAAATCCACCGAATTGTAGTGCATAGCACAAAAGAGGTAGCTAACCTAACCAATCCTGTCCTCACCTAACCTAGCCGAACGTAACTTTCCTCAACGTAACGTGCCGAGAAAATTATTGCTAGCCTTCCCGGTGGCGAGCTGAACATACTAGAGCACTCGAGAGCGCTGCCAGCCACCGGATGACAGTGTACAGAGCAAAAGTTAATGCTATAACTTCCTAACACAGCCAACCGCAATACAACCATACGTAACCTAACACAAACTAACGTGCCGCGGCCACGATTGCTGGAATCCTCAAAGCTAAGCGGGAAATATTAGTGGTTAGTAGAACGCAGAAACCGATTGAATCGTGGTGCATGTCGGAAAAGTCTAAGCTACCCTGCCTAACCCAAGCGAAGGGATCCTAATCAAACATGGCTAGACTCAACATAACGTGCAGCGACCGCTATTGCTGGCCTGCCCATAGCCAAGCAGAATTTAATAGAACACAGTATGGTGCAGAAAGCCATCAAATAACAGTGTATATCACAAAAGGCAAAGCCGTATCAACCGAACGCAGCCAAGCCTAACCAAACGAAACTTAACCTAGCCCAAACTATGGTGCAGAGACTGCTATTTCTGGCCTCCCTAGAGACGAGCAAAGTATAGTAGAGCAATGTATGCAGCAGAAATCCGCCCAGTTGCTGTGTATAGCACAAAAGCCTAAGCAACCCTATCCTAACGTAGCCAAACGTAACATAACCAAACGCAGCATGACTCAGGCAAACGTGCTGAGACCAAAACAGCTGGGCTGCGCAGAGCCATGCAGAAGGTACTAGAGCAGAGTAGGGCCCACAAATCGGACGAACAGCAGTGCACAGCACAAAGGAAATAGCTATACTATCCTAACCTTTCCAAACCTAACCAAACCAAACGCAGCTTCACTCAGACAAACTAGCCGAGACCAATACTGCTGGCCTCCACATAGCCAAGCAGGATATACTAGCGCACAGTAGAGCACAGAAATCCGCAGAGCAGCAGTGTACAGCACAAACGTCAAAGACATCCTAACCAAACCTAACCTAACGTAACCTATCTCAACCGCACTTACCACGACAGCTATTCCTGGCCTCCCCAGAGAAAAGCAGATGCTAGTAGAGCAGTGCAGTGTACAGATATCGACCGAATAGCAGTTTATAGCACAGAAGCCAAAAGCACCGTTCTCAAACCTATCCTAACCCAGCCAAGCAACGCGAAACCTAACACAGCCTAGCGTGCGGAAACCAATATTGCTGTAGTCCTCGGAGACCAGCAGAACACATTAGAGCACTGCAGTGCGCAGAAATCCACCGTATAGCAGTGTACGGCACAAAAGTCGAAGCTATCCTATTCTAATCTGACGAAACGTAACGTAACAAAAAAAAACATATCACATCCTGACGTTCCGGTACCGCTATTGCTGTCCTCCCCAGAGCCAAGAAGAACATATTACAGGAGAGTAGAGCGCAGAAATCCATGGAATCGAAGTGCATAGCACAAGAGTCGAAGTTACCCTGTCCCAACGTAGCCATACGTAACAAAACCGGACGTAGCCTAACTCAACCTAACGTGCCGTGACCACAACTGCAAGCCTCGACAAAGCCAAGCAGAATTTACGAAAGCACAATAGAGCTCAGAAATCCACAGCGTTACAGTTTATAGAACAAAAGTGAAGGATACCCTTACGCAGTATGTCCTATCCTGATCTAACCGAACGTAGCCTAATTCAAATTAAGGTGCAGAGACAAGAATTGATGGCATCCCCAGAGCCAAGCAGAGCGTATTAGGGCAATGCAGAGCGCATAATTTCCCCGAATGGCGGTGAGTAGCACAAAAGTCGTGGCTACCCTCTCCTAACCTAACCAAACGTAGCATAACCATACGTAATCTATCCTAAGCTAACGTGCCGCGACCAATATTGCTGGCCTCCCGAGAGTCGAGCAGTGTAGGGTAGAGCACAGTAGGGGACAGATATCCGCCGAATAGCCGTGTATAGCACAAAAGACCAACCTATCCTTTCCTAAACAAGCCAATCGTAAGATTACCGAACGTAGCATAATGCAGCCTGTCGTGTCACGGCCACTGTAGCTGGCCTCCACAGAGTACAGCAGAGTATAGTAGAGCACAGTAGAGCGCGGAAAGTCACCAAATAGAATTTTACGGCCAAAGGTCAAAGGTATACTTAAC
>NW_016911806.1:0-13835 GCF_001483705.2 Eufriesea mexicana | reverse complement strand
CCTAACAAAACCTGGCGCGCCGCGACCACTATCACTGGAAATCCCAGTGCATAGCAGCGAATATTAGATTACAGTAGAACGCAGAAATCCGCCGCAATGTAGTGCAAAGGACAAAAGTCGAAGCTATCCTTTCCTAACCTAGCCAGTGGTAAAATTACGGAACGTAACATAACTCAACTAAACGTGCCACAACCGCTATTGCTGGCTTCCCAGAAACAAGCAGATGCTAGTACAGTAACGTTGAGCGCAGATATCGACAGCATAGCTGCGTATAGTACAAAAGTCAAAGCTAACCTATCCAAACAAAAACCTATAATCCCTAAGCCGAGCGTAATATAACTCAACCCAGCATTCCGAGACAACTATTGCTGACCTCCCCAGAGAGTAGCAGATGCTAGTAGAGCAACGAAGAGCTCAGGTATCGACCGTATAGCAGTCTATTGCACAAAAGTCAAAGCCATAACAAACAAACTTAAGCGAACCTGACCTTACCAAATGTAGCCTGTCACAACCAAAAGTGCCGCGACCGCCATTGGTGGCCTTCCCGGAGACAATCAGATGCTAGTACAGCAATGCAGTGAACAGACATCTACGAAAAGCAGTGCATAGCAAAAAAAGTCGAAGCAATTCAAACCAAACCAAACATAGCCCAGTCAAGCCAAACGTAAACTATCACAAGCCAGCGCGTCGAGGCCACCATTGCTGGCCTCCACGGAGCCACGCAGAATATACTAGAGCACAGTAGAGCCCAGTAATCCACCGCATTCCGGCGCGTAGCACAAAAGTCAGAGATACCCTAACCTAACATCTCCAAACCTAACATAACCGAACGTAACCTAACTAAACATAACGTGCCGCAGATACTATTTCTGGCATCGCCAGAGCCAGCAGAGTTTATTAGAGCAATATAGAGCGCAGAAGTACACCGAATAGCAGTATACAGCACAAAAGTCGAAGCAACACTGTCCTAACCTAGATAAGCATAAATCAAACAAACGTAACCTGCCTCAACCTAACGTGCGTAGACCACAATCGCTTAGCTCCGGAGTGCGATGCAGAAAAAACTAGGGCACAGTAGGGCGAAGAAAGCCACTAAATAGCAGTGTATAGCAAAAACGTCGGAGATACCTTCACATAACGTTACCTAACCTAACCAAACCGAACATAGAATGACTTAACCTAACGAGACGAAGCCTCTATTGCTGGCCTGCGCATAGCCAAGCAGAATATTCTAGAGCACGGTAGAGCGCAGAAATCCACCGAATAGCTGTGTACAGGACAAAAGTCTAAGCCATCCTATGTTAACCTACACAAACGCAACACTTCCAAACGCAACCTAACAAATACAAGCGTGCCGAGACCAATACTGCTGGCTCCCCATAGCATAGCGGAGTACACTAGAGAGAAGGAGAGCGCAGAAATCCACCGGATATTAGTGTACAGAACTAAAGTCAAAGCAACCCCAACCGAAATTTGCCTAACCTGCACTAACCAAACGTAACATAACTAAAACAGACGTGCCACGTACGCTATTGCTCGCATCCAGATGGACGTGCAGATGCAAGTAGAGCAATTCGGAGAGAAGGTATCGAACGAATAGCAGTGTATATTATAAAAGCCGAAGCTATCCCAACCAAACCTATTCTAACCTGGACATGCCAAGCGTAACCCAAACCGAACTAGCGCGACGAGACCACTATTGCTGGCCACCACAAAGGCAAGCAGAACACTCTAGAACACGGTGGGGCGCAGAAACCCACCGCATAGCAGCGAAAAGCGCAAAAGTCGAAGATGCCTTAACATAACCTGACCAAACCTAACCTAACCAAACGTAACCTAACTCTACCTAACGTGCCGAGATGACTATCGCTAGCCGCCCCAGATCAGAGCAGAAAATACTAGATCACTGTAGAGCGCAGAAATCCACGGGTAGCAGTGTATCGCTAAAAAATCTGAACTATCATATCCCAACCTCACCAAACGTACCATAACCGAACGTAGCGTATCACAAACTAACGTGCCGAGAACGCCGTTGCTGGCCACCATAGGGACAAGCAGAGAATATTAGAGAGCAGTAGGGCGCAGAGATCGGCGGATAGCAGTGTATAGCACAAAAGTCTAAGCTATCGCATCCTAACCTCGCCATACGTAACATAACCGAACATAGCATAGCCTAGATTAACGTGCCGAGACCACCATTGCTGGCATGCACAGGGACATAAATAATAGACCAGAGCACAGAAGGGCGCAGAAACCCAACGCATTCCAGTGTACAGCACAGAAGTCAGTCATACCCACACCTAACTTGGCCAAACCTGACCTACCTGAACGTAGTGTAACCCAACACAACGTGACGAGACCAACATTTCTGGCCGACCAGAGAAGAGCAGAACATATTAGAGAGCATTCGAGCGCAGAAATCCACCGAATAGCAGATAATAGCACAAAAGCCAAGGTTGCCTATCGTAACCAAGGCGAACCTAACATGTCCATACGTAGCCTAACTCAACATAACATGACGAGACCGCAATTGCTGGCCCCCAAGGAGACAAGCAGAATGTACTAGAGCACAGTATTGCGCGGAAATCCACCGCGTTGCAGTGTACAGCACAAAAGTCGAATGTATACTAACCTAAGCAGACCTAACCTAACCTAACAGAGCGTAGCATAGCTCAACGCAACGTGCAGCGACCACTGCTTCTGGCATCCCCAGAGACATGCGGGATGTAGCAGAGCTCAGTAGATCACTGAAACCCACCGAATAACAGTGTATAGCAGGAAAGTCAGAGACATCCTGACCAAACATAGCCTATCCAGGCCTATCCCAACCAAACCAAACGTACCATGACAAAACCTAACGTGACACGGCCACTATTGCTCGCCACCCCAGAGTCGAGCAGGGTATAATAAGGCAATGTATAGCGCTGAAATTCACGAAACAGCAGTGTATAGCACAAACGTCAAAGAAATCTTAACTGAACCTTCCTAACCTATCCTAACGGAACGTAACCTAACTTAACCTAATTAGCTGAGACCACTGCTACCGGGCACCCCGTATCCAAGCAGAACATAATAGGGCACACTAGAGCGTGGAAATGCAGGGAAAGCAGCGTATAGCATGAAAGCCAAGGTAGCCTATACAAACCTAGACTGACTTAACGTGCACAAACGAAACCTAAACCAATCTAACATGACGAGACCACTATTGCATGCCTCCACATGCACAAGCAGAATGTAAAAGAGCACAGAAGTGCGCTGTGGGCCACCGCACTGCTATGAATATCCCAGAGGCTGTAGACATCCTAACCCAGCCTGACCCAACCAAATCTACCAAACCGTAAGGTAGCCAAACATGACGGGCTGCAACCTTGCTCCTGGACACCCCAGAGCAAAGCAGAATGGAGTAGAGCACAGTAGATTACAGACATTCGCCTAAAAGCCGTTTAAAGCACGAAAGTCAAAGTAGCCCATCCTAATCAAGCCAAACGTTACATACCCAAACGTAACATAGCTCAACCTATCAAGAAGAGACCACCACTGCTAGCACCCACAGAGACAAGCAGAATGTACTAGAGCACAGTACATCACAGAAACACATCGAAAATACGTGTACAGCGCAAAGGTAGAAGCTACACTAACCAAACGTTGCCTAACCTAACAAAACCAATCGTAATCTAACCCAACGTAACGTACCGAGACCACTATCAATGGCTTCCCCAGAGACAAGCAGAGTATATTAGAGCGCACTAGTGCGCAGAAATCCACCGAATAGCATTAAATGGCGCTCAAGTCCAAGCTACTCTGTCCTAACGTAAACAAGCGTGTCACACGCGAACGTAGCGTAACCAAACCTAACCCGCCGAGTCCACTATTGCTGGCACCCCAGAGCCAAGCGGAGAGATTTATGTGTGTATCGCAGTCATCTAAACCATCCTGTTCTAACCTCACCCAGCGTAACAGAACCGAACGTGGCATAGCCAAACCTAACTTGCCGAGATCACTGCTGCTGACATCCACAGAGACAAGCAGAATGTACTAGGGCACAGTAGAGCGCTGACATCCACCGTATTTCAGTGAATAGCACAAAGGCCGTAGTACCATTGCATAACATAACCTAACCTAACCTATCCGAACGCAGCATAGCTGATCATAACGTGCAGCGACCACTGCTCCTGGCCTCCCGATAGCCAAGGGGAATGTAGTAGAGCGCAGCAGATGCCTGGAAATCACCGACTAAGTGTGTATAGCACGAAAGTAGCAGCTATACTAATCAAACGTAGATTAACCTAACCTAACCAAACGTAACGTAACTCAGACTAACATAACGAGGTCACTATTTCTGGCCTCTACAAAGGAAAGCAGAATGTACGAGCGCAGCAGTGCGCAGCAACCCACCGCATTGCAGTGAATAGCACAAAAGCTGAAGTTGTCATAACATAACGCGACCACACCTAACCGAACAAACGTAACATAACACAATCTAACGTGCGGAGATCACAATCGCTGGCATCCCCACAGCCAAGCAGAAAATATTAGAACCCGGTAGAACGCTGAATTCCGCGGATAGCAGTGTATAGCATAAAAGACTGATCTATCATGTCCTAATGTCACCAAACGTAACATACCCGTACGTAGCATAGCTGAATCTTAGGTGCCGAGACCACTGCTGCTGGCCACCCCCGAGCCACGCAGAAAATACTAGAGCACAGCAGATCGCAGAAGACCACCGAGTGGCTGTGTATAGCAAAAGGTCAGAGCTGTCCTAGCTTATGCTAACCAACCGCAGCATAACAGGGCGTAACCTAACGCCACGTAACCGCCTTACACCATTATTGCGGACCTTCCCAGAGCTAAGCAGAAAAAACTAGGGTGCAGTAGATCACAGAAACCTTCGGCGTTGCAGTGTAAAACACAGGAATAGAGAAAACCTAACCTAACCAGAGTTAACGTAAACCATACACACGTATCCTAACTCAGCGTAAGGAGCCGAGGCTATTGCGGTCTTTCGCGGAGCTGAACTGAACACATCAGATCACAGCGGGACACAAGAATCCACAGAATAGCAGTGTGTAGCATAAAAGTCATATGTATCCTAACCCAAGCTAACCAAACGGAGCGTAACCAAACGTAACGTAACCCAACCCAACGTGCCTAAACCACTATTGCTGACTTCCAGAGAGACTACCAGAACATTCTAGATCGCAGTAAGGCGCAGAAATCCGCCCCATTGCAGTTCAAAGCGCAAAAGTCTAAGATATCCTAACCTAACGTGACATAACCTAACCCAACAGACCGTAGCCTAACTCAACGTAACGTGCCGATACCACTATTGCTGACCCCTCTGGAGCCAAGCCGAATATTTTAGAGCAAAGTAGAGTGCAGAAATCCACGGAATAGCAGTGAATAACACAAAAGACGTAGTTGCTAATCCGAACCTAGCCAAACGTAACATACCCAAACGTAACATAACTAAAACTTGCATGAAGAAACCAATGGTGCAGGCGTCCACATAGGAAAGCAGTATATTCTACACAACAGCCGTGCGCAGAAATCCACCGCACTGCCGTGAATAGCACAAAAGTCGAAGATACCCAAGCATAAACTGACGAAACCTAACCAAACCAAACGAATCATAACTGAACATACCTTTCCGCGAACACTGCTCCTGGTCTCCCGAGAGCCAAGCAGAATATAGTAGAGCAACGTAAAGCGCAGAAATCCACAGAATAGCAGCGTATAGCACAAAAGTCATTGAAATCCTAACCATGCTTTCCAAACCCAGCCGAACGAAACGTAACATAACTCAACCTAACGTGCCGAGACCACCATTGTTCGCTTCCACACAGTCGAGAAGAACTTACTACAGGAAAATAGGGCGCAGAAGTCAATAGTATCGCAGTGCACAGCACGAAGCTCATATCTATCTAGGCCTAACCCATGATTATGTAACCGAACCGAACGTAGCCTACCTAAACGTAACGTGCCGCGACCACTATTGCCGGCGTCCTCAGGGCGAAGCAGAGTGTAGTAGATCACCGAAGTGCGCAGAAATTCACCGAACAAAAGTGTTTAACACGAAAGTCAAAGCTAACCTTACAGAACTTGACCAAAGCTAAACTAACCAAACGCAACCTAATGTAACATAACTCAACCAAACGTGCCTAGGCCAATATTGCTTGCATTCCCATGGCTAAGCAGAAAATACTACAGCACGGCAGAGCTCAGAAATCACAGCATTGCAGTGTATAGCACAAAAGTCGGACATAGCAGGACCTAACTTCTTCTAACCTAACATATCCAAACGTAGTGTAGCTCAACATAACGTGACGAGGCCAATATTGCTTGCCTCTCAGAGCCAAGCAGAGCATATTAGAGCACATTAGAACGCACAAGGTCACCGAATAGCAGTGATTAGCAGAAAGGTCAAAGTAGCCTGTCCTAAACGAATCAAACGTAACATACCCATACGTAGCCTAACTCAACCTAACATGACGAGACAGCCATTGCTGACCTCACCAGAGACAAGCAGAGCGCACTAGAGCACAGCAGCTCGCAGAAATCCTCCGCATTGTAGTTAATAGCACAGAAGTCGAAGATATCATAACATAACCTGACATAACCTAACCTAACGGAAACGTAGCGTGACTCAGCGGAGCGTGCCGCAACCATTGCAGCCGGACTCCACAGGGCCATGCAGAATTCAATAGTGCACAGCATATCAAAGGAACCTGCCGGATAATAGTGTAGTGCACGAAAGACGAAGCCATCGTCGCATAACGAAACCGAACATAGCCTAATCAAACGTGGCATAAATCAACATAATATGCCGCGGCTTTTGCTGGCCTCCACAGGGCCAAGCAGGATATAGTAGAGCAGTGTCGAGTGCAGAAATCCACCGAACAGCAGTTTACAAAACGAAAGTCACAAATAACCTGACCGAGCTTGATACAACCTCACCTAACCAAACGTAACCTAACACAACCTAACCAGCCGCGACCACTGTTTCTGGCCTCGCCAGAACCAAAGACAAGGTACTAGAGCACAGTAGAGCGCAGAAGTCCAGCGAACTACAGTGGATAGCGCAAAGACCGTAGATATGCTAGAATAACATGACCTAACCTAACCTTACCAAACGTAGCATAATTCAACATAACGTGCTGCGACCACTGCTCCTGTCCTCCACATAGACTAGCAGAATGTAGTACAACACAGTAGAGCACAGAAATCGCCGGTAAACCGCGTGTAGCACGAAAGTCAATGCTACACTAACCTAACAAAATATGACCTATCTCAAACTAACGTGCAGCGGCCGCTATTACTCGCCATTCCAAATCCACCGAATGGCAGCGTATAGCACAAGAGACGAGGATATCCTAACCTAACCTGACTTAACCTAGCCTAACCAAACATTGCATAACAGAGAATAACGTGCTGCGAACGATATTGATGGACGTCTTAGAGACAAGCAGAGTATATAAAAACACATTAGAGCGCAGAGATCCACCGAATAGAAGTGTAGAGCACGAGAGCCAAAGATACACTAACCTAGCCTGACCTAACCTAACCTAACGAAACGTAGTCTAACTCAACATAACGTGCCGCGACCTCTATTGATGGCCCTCGTAGAGCCAGGCAGAGCATATTGGAGCACGTTAGAGTGCAGCAATCAACCAAATAGCAGTATATTGCACAATGGTCAGTGTAGTCTATCCTAAACTGGCCATACTTAACGCATACCAACGGAGCCTAACCCAACCTATCACGACTGTATCGCTATTGCTGGCATCCACAGTGACAAACAGAATATGCCAGAGCACAGTATAGCGTAGAAATCTGCCGCATTGCAATGAATAACACAAAAGCCGTAGATACTGTAGTATAACTTGACCTAACCTAACACAACCGAACGTAGCACATCTCAACATATCGTGCAGCAACCACTGCTCCTTGCCTCCCCAGATCAAAGCAGCGTGTGCTATAGTGCAGCAGGGTGCAGAAACCCACCGCATTGCTGTGTACATCGCAAAAGTCAAACATACACTGACCTAACCTGTCACTACCAAACCTATGCAAAGGTAGTGTAGCTAAGCACGACGTGACGAGACCAATATTGCTGCCCTGCACAGGGGCAAGCATAATGTACTAGAGAACAGTAGGTCACAGAAATTCACCGAATGGCAGTGTATAGCACAAAAGTCACACAAACCGTGAAATAAGTTGACCCGACCTAACCTATCCAAAAGTAGTGTAACTCAACATCACGTGACGGTAAAATTATTGCTGGAGCTCCCCAGAGTCTGGTAGAGCTCATTAGAGTACATCAGAGCGTAGAAATCTACCGAATAGTAGTGAATAGCACAAAAATCAAAGCAGTGCGTCCTTACCTAGTCAAATGTAACATACTCAAACGTAGCATAACTCAACCTAACATGAAAAGACCTGTACTGCTGGACCCCGCAACTGCAAGCAGAATGTACTTGAGCCCAGTAGGGCGCAGAAATCTACCCCATTGCAGTGAGTAGCACAAAATTCGAAGATATCCCAACGTAACCTGACCATATCTAACATAACCGAGCGCAGAATGACCCACCATGACGTGGCGCGAACATTAATCCTGGCCTCCGCAGAGCAAAGCAGTATGCAGTACAGCAAAACCGACCACAGAAATCCGCCGAATAGCAGTGTAAAGCACAAAAGTCAATGCAGCCTATCCGAACCTAGCCAAAGGTGGCATAATAGTAGCGAATGGCACAAAAACCTAAGCCATTCTGTTCTCAAATTTCCGAACTTGCCATATGCAAACGTGGCCTAACGAAACGTAACGCACCGAGACCACAATTGCTGGCCTCCCAGAGCCAAGCAGAGCAATCTATAGGAGAACAGAGCGCAAAGGACCATACAATGGCAGTGTATAGCACGAAAATCAAAGACATCCTAACCTAAACCAAACAAACATAACCTTACCACGTATAAACTAACAAACCTAACGCGCCACGGCCACTATTTCTGAAAATCCCAGACCAAAGCAGAGTATATTAGATGGCAGTAGAGCGCAAAAGTCCGCAGAATAGCAGTTTGTGGCACAAAAGCCAGAGATGTCCTATCCTAACCTAACCAAACCTAGAATAAGCGGACGTTACGAAGCGCAACCTGGCGTGCCACGGCCGCTATGCCTGGCATGAGATGAGCTAAGCAGATTACAGCAGAGCAATGTAGGACGCTGGTGTCTTTCTAATAGCAGTGTAAAGCGCAAGAGTCGACACCATCCTAACCAAACGTGTCCAAACCACACGTAACCAAACGCAACATAACTCAACCTAACGAGCCGAGAGCACCAGTGCTGCCCTCCACTGAGTCAAGAAAGGCATATTAGAGGAGAGTGGAGCACAGAAATCGACCGAAAACCAGTGTATAGCAAAAAAAGTAAAAGCTATCCTGAAATATCCTAGTCAATCGCAACGTAGCGAAACGTATCCTGACTGTACCTAACGTACCGCGACCACAAATGCTGGCCTCCCCAGAGCCAAGCCCTTTATGATAGTTGAGAGTGGAGCGCAGGTATCCACAGAATAGCAGTGTATAGCAGAGAAGTCAAAGCTACGCTACCCTAACACAAACTAACCTGTACCTGCCGAACGTAACATAGCTCAACATAAAGTGCCGGGACAACTATTGCTGGAGACCACAGTTACATGCAGATCATGCTAGGGGAGAGTAGATCATAGAAATCCATAGGTTGGCACTGTACAGCAAGAAAAGTCAAAGCTACCCTAACCTTACCCAAACAAACCTAACGTGGCCAAGCGTAGCGGAGCTCAAATTAACGAGCCGCGACCACTATTACTGGCCTCCCAATAGCCCAGCAGAACATATTAGAGAGGAGCGGGGCTCAGAAGCCGATAGGCTAGCAGTGTATAGCCGAAATGCCGAAGCTATCGACGCCCACACAAACTAACCAAACCTAACGGAACTCAAGCCAACTCGACAAAACGCGCCGAAACCACTGTTGCTGCCCTCCCCGGGGCGAAGCAGAATATGCTAGAGCAACGTTGAGCGCAAAAGGCAGAGCCATCCTTAGCAAACGTGTCCTAACCTATTGAAACCGAACGAAACATAACTCAACCCAACGTAACACGACCACTATTTCTGGCTTCCCCGGAGCAGAGCAGAATATGCTAGAGCAATGTGGAGCGTAGAAATCAACCGAATAGCAGTGTATAGCACGAAAGTCAAAGCTGTCCCAACCAAACCGATCCTGACATAACCTAACCGAACGTAAAGTATCCAAACATAATGTGCTGCGACGTCTATTGCTGGAGTCCACAGGGACAGACAGAATATGTGAGAGCAGAGTGGGGCGCATAAATCAATATGATTGCAGTGTGGGGGACAAAGGATAAAACTAACCTATCCTAACCCACAATAATATAAACGGTATCTAACTATTCAAACGGTATCTAATGCATCCTAACGTGCAGCGGCCATAGCTTCTGTCCTCCCCGGAGCAAAGCAGATCATATTAGGCGAGAGCAGATCGCAGAAATCATTAGAATAGTAGGGAAGAGCACAAAAGACGCAGGAAACCTAACCAAACCCAACGAAACTTATCCCAACCAAAGGTGACGTACCTCCACCTATCTTGCCGAGACCATTATTGCTTTCCTCCACAGAGCCAAGCAGATCACACTAGAGCATAGTTGATTGCAGAAATCAACCGGATAGCAGTGTATAGCAGAAAAGTAATAGCTAACACAACCAAGCCCAACCAAGCCTAACCAAGCCTAACATAGCCAAACGTCAAATAGCAGAATCTAATATGCCGCGACCACTATTGCTGGCGTCCGCAGAGAAAAGCAGATTTAGATAGAGCACAGTAGAGCGCAAGAATACATATAATGGCAGTGTGTAGCACACAAGCCAAAGCGACCCAAACCCAACCAAATCACGCATAACCTAAACAAACTTAAGATAACTCAAGGTATCGTGCCTGGACCGCGATAGGTGGCATCCCAAAGTCCAGGCAAAACTTATTAGCCGATGATAGAGCGCAGATATACACCGTCTAACGGTGTATAGCACGAATGTCGATGCTATGCCAACCAAACAAAGCCGAACCTGACGTAGCAAACGCAACATATCAATATGTATCGTGCCACGAGCAATATCCTGTCGTACCCAGGGCCGAGATCGGTACAGTAGAGGAATGTAGAGCGTAGAAAGCCGCGGAAGAGCACCGCATAGCACGTAAGTCAAAGCTATCCTACCCTAACTTAACCAATCGTAGCATTGCCGAATGTAACGTAACACAACCTACCATGCCTCGGCCAATATTGCTTGCCCCCCGGAGGCCAAGCAGATAATAATAGAGAGAACAAGAGCGCAGCAATCCATAGAATAGCAGTGGATAGCAGAAAAGTCAAACATATCCAAACGTAAACCAAACTAACTTAACCTAGCCAAACGTAACCTAACAAAATCGAACGTGCCACGACGAAAATTACTGGCCTCCCAGAGCCGAGCGGAGGCTAGTAGAGCAATGTACAGAGCAGAGATCCACCGAAGGGTAGTGTGTTGCACTAAAGTCAAAGCCACACTGACCAAATATAACCTAACATATCCAAACGAAGCGAAACATTGTTCGGCCCAAATTGCCGAGACCACTATTGCTGACCTCCACAGAGCCAAGCAGAATATACTAGAGCACAGGAGGGTGCAGAAATCGGCCCCACTACTATGTACAGCAAAAGAATCAAAGATACACTATCCTAACCTGATCCAAAGGGACCAAACCGAACGTAACATAGCTGAACATAACGTGGTTACGCTACCATTGCTAGCCTCCGCGAAGCCAAGCAGAACATACTAGAGCAGGGCAGAGCGCAGAAATACACCGAATACCTGTGTACAGCACAAAAGGCAGAGCTATTCTGCCCTAACCAAACAAATATTAACATAGCCAAACGTAACATATTTCAAACTGTCGTGCCACGACCGCTATTGCTGGTCCCCCAGAGACGAGCAGAGTATAGTAGAGCAACGAGTGTCGGAGTTTTACGTGCCGCATATTCCCAGAGGGATTCGCAACACGCCCTCCATGGGCGAGGGGTTGGGATACGCCCAACCAGCGCGAGCGGGAGTGCCACAGGACACCCCCGATCTTCCAATTTGTCTAACTGGGATGCTAGCCCCAATCGACTCCCTTGGTGTTGGGACGGGACCTATCTAAATCCCTACTGCCTCAGGGGGACAGCACCCGTGCTGTACGATGCGCAACTCTCACGCCGGGCCTCGTGGGCCCTTGCCTGCGATGTAAGCTCCAACCACTGCCACCACGAGGCCAACCCAGCGACCGACGGGCGGACTGCCTTGCGACAGCCGGCCCAGGGCTAAATCGGTCTCTCGTGGTGCCGGTGATCACGGGCGTATCGGTGGTCCCGTTCGTGCCGAACCTCTTCCGTTCTGAGGCTGCTAGCCCACCTCGACGTAGGTGCACGTCAGCTAGGCACCGTGTGGTTGCCACTCCCATACTACGGCCGAACAAGGTCGACCGTTGCCCCTGCGGGGAGTATAGTAGAGCAATTAGGAGGGCAGAAATTTCACCGAATAACAGCGTATAGCACAAAAGTAAGAGCTTTCCGGTCCTAATCTAACCGCACGTAACACATCCAAAGGTAACATAGCTGATCCTAACGTGCCGAGACCATTATTGCTGTCCTCCCCATAGAGAAGCCGAACATAATAGAGCACAGTAGGACGCAGATAACCGCCAAATGGAACTGTGTAGCACAAAAGTCACAGCTATGCTGTCCTAACATAGCCAAGCGTAACGTAACCAAACGTAATATAGCCGAACGTAACGTAGCTCAACCTAACGTGCCGAGACCACTTCTGCTGGCCTGAACAGGTTCAAGCAGAACATATTAGAGCACATTAGAGAGCAGATATCCACCAAGTAACAGCGTATAGCACGATAGTCGGGGCTGCCCTTTCCTTATCTAACCAAACGTAACATATGCAAGAGTAACTTAAATCAATTTAACGTGACGAGACCACCATTTCTGGCCCCCCAAGGCCAAGCGGTATATGCTGGGGCACAGTTGGGCACAGAAATCAACCGAATAGCAGTGTATAACAGGAAAGTCAAGGCTATAATGTCGTAACATTTCCAAACGTAACGTAACCGAACATAACCTTCCTGAACGTAAAGTGCCGAGACCACTATTGCTGGCTTTCCTGTAGCCCAGCTACAAATATATGGCCACTATAACACGCAGAAATCAATCTAATAGCAGACTATGGCACTAAAGTCAAAGCTACCCTCTCGTAACCTAAGCAATCGTAACATAACCAAATGTAACGAAACCCTATCTAACATGCCGCGACAACCATAGCTGGCATCCCCAGTGCCAAGCAGAACAAATTAATGGAGAGTAGAACACAGGAATCCATAGGATCGCAGTGTATATCAGAAAGGCGGAACTACCTAAACCTAACCCAAACAAACAGAACATAACCAAATATAGCCTATGCCAAGCTTACGCGCCGAGAGCGCTATTGCTGCCCTCCCCAGAGCCAAGAAGGCCATACTAGAGGGCAGTTGAGCGCAGAGGTCCACCGAGGAGCAGTGTACATCATAATAGTTAAAGCTACCATTAGAATACCTAGCCTAACCCAACATAACCGGACGTAACCTGACTCAACATATCGGGCCGAAACCATTATTGGTGTTCTTCCCAGAGCCAGGGAGGTAATGTTGGAGCTCTGTAGGTAGTAGGGGTCCACCTAATAGCAGACTCTAGCTCTCAAGTCAAAGCTTTCCAAGCCTAACCTAACCA
>NW_016911805.1:1529-14001 GCF_001483705.2 Eufriesea mexicana | reverse complement strand
TGATATGTATTCTACAGTAGATCTAGAGTAATCAAGCTGTACATCAGATGTGTATAGAGATATCGACAATTCCAACTGCGGTTGTTGGTACTTCCGCCAATATAGCACAGTGGCCGCTTATAAATCAGTTCTGAGATGATATAAGTTCCAAGGAAGGTCTAGGGTAGTCAATGAATAGTACGACTATGGTTAGAGATATTTACAATTGACAGTGCGATTCGTAGACCATCCATCCGCAAAGCACTGTATCTGTAGGACTCTATGTTCATTGATGACTTATATCCTATACGAAATATAGAATGACAAGGGACAGCACCAAAACCGACCGAGATAATAGCATCTGACAACACAGCACTTAGTGCAGCCATTATCACATTACCGTAGCTGTTGGATCAGTTTGTGCCCTCATGACATCAATTCATCATTATTTCTAGAATAATCAATGTATACATCAGTTATGGCTAGAGACATTCCCAATTCCCAGCACGGCAGTTGCTACATCCAACAACAGTGCACAGTAGCTGCTGAATTAACATCTTCAATGTTGACGTATGTTATGTAGTACTTCTAGGATGACAAAGGACGTATCCGCTGGACGTCGACAAATTAACAATTCACATAACAGTACTGCGTACGGCCATCATCACAATACTATAGCCGTTAGATTAAGCTGTTCACCGAGGTCATGAATTCTACACTCGATCCGGAATTTTCAATGTATGCACCAGTTATGGCTAGAGGTACTTACAACGCCCAGTACCGTAGATGGTACGTCCACCAATAGATCACTGCATCCGTTGCATTGAACAGTTCAGTTATGATTAAAGTCGAATTACAATTCTAGAACGACAATGGATTGACCGCTGTCCGCTCGAGACATTAACAATGAACGAAATAGTACTAAGTACGGTCATCATCTCAGTACCTTAGCCGTTGGACTAATATGTATACTGATAACTTAAATTTAGCAACAATTCGAGAATATTCGAAACAGTGCACGGTGATGCCTACAGATGTTCTAAATGACAATACGGTACTTGGTACATCCATCAAGAGGGCGCAGTAGACGTTGACAAACCTGATCAATGATAATCTAGGTTTGATTACAACTCTGGGATGACAGAAGGGAGATCCGTTACATTTAGCGATATCAACAATTTACCTAAGACTACGGAATGCAGCCATTATCAGAGTAGTTCAGCCGTTAGATTAATGTGTTCACTGATGATGTAAATTCCATTGCAGTTGTAGAATAATCAATTTGTACATCAGTTATGTATGAAGGTATCTACAATTCCATGTACGGTAGAGTCCGCATTCTCCAATACATCGCAGTAGCCGTTGGATTAACATACTCAGTGACGATTTGATTTCCGTGGTATTTCTAGAATTATCAGTGAATACAACAGATGTGCCCAGAGGCATTTACTATTCCCAGTACGGCGGTTGGTGCATCCGGCAAAAGTGCATTGTAGCCATTGGATTAATCTGTCCAATGATATTTTATATAATATTGCAATTCTAGATTGACAAAGGACTAAGCCATTATCTCTCGAGGCTATAACAATTGACGAAACAGTACTGAGTATAGACACCATCACATTACTTTCGCCGTTGTATGAATATGTTCGCTGACAATTTCAGTTTAACAGCAACCCTAGAATAATCAATGTATAGTGTGACAGCGGTTAGAGATATTCATATTTGACAGCATGGTGATTAGTACATTCATTAGCAGAGCACAGTAGCCGCTGAATTAACAACCACAATGATGACGCAGGTTAGTAGCAATCCTAGAATGACAAAAGAGAGATCCATTACCCCTCGAGGGATTAACAACTAACAACACAGTACTAAGTAGAGTCATCATAACTGTACTCTGTGCGTTGTATAAATCTGTTCAGAGATGATACAAATTCCCAAGGAATTCTAGAATAATCAATGTATTCGTCTGTCACGGCTGGAGAAATTTACAATTCCCAGTCCGGTAGATGATACGTCCACCAATAGAGAACTGTAGCCGTAGCATTAAACTGTTCAGTTATGACCAAAGTCGTATTGCAATTGTAGAATGACAGGGGACGAACCGATATCCGCTCGAGACATTAACAATTGACGAAACTGTATCGAGCACGGCCATCATCACACTACTTTCGCCGTTGATCTAATTTTTTCACATATATCTTGAGCTCAACAGCGATTATAGAGTAATCAATATATAGTACGTATATGGCTACAGGTAATTACAATTGTGAGTACGGTACATGGTATATCCATCAACAGTGGGCTGAAACCGTTGGGTTGGCATGCTCGATGTTGATTTATGTTCTATAGCAATTCTAGAATGAAAAAAGATACATCCACCATTTCTCCAGACATTAAGAGTTAATGAAAGGGTATTGAGTACAGCCTTCATCAGAGTTCCATAGACGTTGGACTAATTTCTTTACTGATAAAATAAACTTAGCGGGAATTCTAGAATAATCAATATATGGTATGGCTACGGCCACAGCTATATAGAAATGACAGTACGGTACATAAAACATCCATCAACAGTGCACTGTAGCCGTTTGATTAACCTGTTCGATAATGATTTAGATTCTATAGCAACTCTAGAATGACAAAAGGCATATCAGCTATACCTCGAGGAGTAAGAAATTGACGAAATAGGCCTGAGTGCAGCCGCCACTACAGTACTTAGCAGTTGGCGCAGTCCCTTCACCGATAACGTAAATTCAGCAGCAATTCGAGTATAATCAATGTGTAGCACGGTTATGGCTAGATATATTCAAAATTGACAGCACGGTACTTAGTACACCCACCAGCAGGGCAATGCAGCCATTGGATTGACCTGTACAGTGATGATTTATATACCGTAGCCATTGTAGAATGACAAATCATATATCCGTTAAAGCACTGGATTTTAACAATTGACGAAACTCTATTGAGTGCAGCCACCATCACAGTACCTAAGATGTTGGATTAATTTTTCCTCCGGTAGCACAAACTCAACGGCAATTCTGGTATAGTCAATTTATTGTGCTGCTATGGCTAGAGATATTTACAATTGACTGTACTGTACTGAGTACATATGACAATAGAGCACAGTAGCCGTTGGATTAACCAGCACAATTATGACTTAGATTGAATGGCAATTCTAGAATGACGAAGGAAGTATCCGCTACTCGCGATACTGACAGTTGACATAAATGTACTGAGGTCAGCCGTCACCACATTACTGCAGCTGCTGGATTAATCTTCTCACTGATGATTTAAATTCCACAGCGGTTCTTGTGTAATCTATGTATACATCGGTTATGGCTAATGACATATACAGTTCCGAGTACGCTAGCTCTATATCCGCCGATAAAGTACATTAGTCGTTGGATTAATCTGTACAGTGACGGTTTAATTTCGAGCGGCCTCTAGGGCACTCGATGTATTGTACGGATACGTCTTGGGACATCCAGAATTGACAGTACGGTACTTAGTACGCATATCAAGAGAGCACTCTATCCGTTGGTTTGATACGTTCAACGATGATTTGGACTCTATAGCAATTCTAGAATGAGAAAGCACTAATACATTCTAGCTCGAGATGCTAACAGATGACAAATGAGTACAATGTACAACTATAATAGAAGTAATGCAGCCGGAGTATTAATCTGCTTAGTCATGAAATCAATTCAACAGCTGTTCTAGAATAATCATAGTATGCATCAGTTGCGGGTAGAGATATTTACTATTCACAGTTCGGCAGTTGGTACATCCACAAATAGAACATTGCAGCGGTTTGATTCATCTGCGCACTGATGACTAAATTTGCACAGTAGCACTAGTATAACCAATGTATACATCAGGTATGGCATGAGATATTAAAAATTCACTGTACTGTAGTTGGTACATCCACCAATAGAGCACTATAGCCGTTGGGTTTATCTCTTCATTGACGACATATGTCCTGATGCAATTCTAGAATGACATAGGACTAACCCATTATCGCTCGAGATATTACCAATTGACGAAAGAGTACTGAGTGCAGCCATCATCACAGAATTTTACCCGCTGGACGAATTTATTGATTGATAACCTAAATTTAACAGCAATTCTAAAATAATCACGGCGCAGTAGGTCATATCTAGTGATATTCGAAGTTGACAGTAAGGTACTTAGTACACCCATCAACAGTGCGGTGTAGCCGTTAGATTAATCTGTTCAATTAAGATCTATATTCTATAGCAGTTCCAGATTGACGACTGAAAAATCCATTATAGCTCGAGGTATTGGCAATTAATAGAATATTACAGCCATGGTCTCAGTAATGCAGCCGTTGGATTAATTTCTTCAGTGACAATTTAAATCTAAATGCGATTCTGGCGAAGTCAATGTATAGCCCATTTATGGATACAGACATTTACAATAGACAGTTCGGTACATATTATATTTGCCACCAGAGCACTAAAGCGGCTGTGTTAATCTGTCCGCTGACGGTTCTGGCTCTATAGCTATTCTAGAGAGATGAGTGGAAGGGTCATGTATCGGTAGTGATACTGACAAATGTCAGCACTCCACATGGCGTTGCCATCTGCACCAGTCTAATGCCATTGTATTTATCGCCTCGTTGATCATCTATGTTCCTCGGCAATTGCAGGAAGGTCAATGGATTAAGCAATTGCCGCTGAAGATATTCAGCTATATCAATGCCTTACTGAGTGTAAGCATCAAAGGAACACAGCAGTCGTTTGAATAATCCGGTCAATTATGATTCAATTTCTAAAGGAAAACGGAAATAACAAAAGCAAATCCGTTATCGCTCGAGACATTGACAATTGACGTCAGAGTACTGATTACAGCCGTCATCACAGTACTGCGGCCGTTAGATTAATTCCCTAGCTGAAAATGCAAATTCCATAGCAATTCTAGATAGATCAACGGATGTGTCTGATATCCTTAGTGGTTTTGTCATATGAAAAGACAAGAGAGAGTGTAGCCATCTGCGCAGAACTATGCCCACTGGATTAATCTGTTCGCTGAACATCTAAGCTCGTCAGCAATTACAGAACCATCAAAAGAAGGAGCCATTGTCGCTGGAGAAATTGACATATGATAATACATTTCTGAGTACATCCATCAACAGGGCACTGAAGTCGATTCTTTACTCTGGTCACTAATATAATAAAAATATTATTATATTATATGTAAATATTGTGTAGCTATTCTGGAACGCAAAAAGCAGAACCCTTATCGCTCTAGAAGTTAACATTTGACAACACAGTAGTGAGTAGAGTAATCTACGCAGAACTGCAGCCATTGCATCAACCTGTACTAATATGCTCCAGTTTATATTACTACTCTAGAATGATCACTGGATAGATCAATTATCGCTAAGGGTATTGACAATTAAGAACACATCACTGTATGTAGCAGTCTGAGCAGTACCACAACAATTAGATTAGCATGATCGGTGATCACATGACTCTTGTAGCAATTGTACAACGGAGCAGACTAATCCGACGGCCGCAACAATATGCTGATGGCTGTACTCTGTACTGCTATGTCAATAGGAAACATATCGAGGTGTAACGGTTCTGTCCTTTACCTTTCTAGAATTGCCATAGTATATAAATCATCATTGAACAGACCAGTGCAACAGCTGCAGTGCTCTGTTGATGGGCTTACTGCGAATAGTAATGTCTATTGTGGATATCTCTAGCCATGCCCGTACTGTACATTGACTACCCTAAACTTGCCTTGGAATTTATATCATCACTGAAATGATTAATCAACTGCCACTGAGCTATATTGGTCTACGCACTAACTACCGTGCTGGGACTTATAATTATCTCTATACACAACGGATGAATACATTGACTACTCTAGACTTGCTTTGAAATTTGCATAATCAGTGAACCAATTAATCCAACGGCTACAGTACTGTGATGATGGCCGTACTCAGTATTGTTTCGTCAACTGCTAACCTCTCATGGGATAATGGATCTGTCATCTTTTATTCTCGTATGGATGTAGAATATACATCATAAGTGAATGGGTTAATGGAACGACAACAGTGCTCTGTTAGTAGAAGCACTGAGTACAGTATTGTCAATTGTAAATATCTCCGGACGTATCAGTACTATGCACTGATCCTTCTAGAGTTACTGTGGACTTTAAGAAATCAATGAACAAATTATTCCAACTGCTACAGTACAGTGATGATGGCTGCACTCATTGTTGCTTTGTCAATTGTTAATACCTCGAGGGATAATGGATCGGTCTTTTATCATATTTTATGTGTTACAATATCTAAATCATCAGCGAACAGATTGATCCAACGGCTTCATTGCTTTGTTGGTGTATGAAAGACATACGGTAATGACAATTGTAAATATCTCTTGCCATAAAAGTACTTTATATTGATTACTCTAGAATGTCTGTGGAAAATATGTCGTCAATCAGCAAGCTAATCCAACGTATACAGTACTGTGATGACGGACGAAGTCAGTACTCTTCTGGCATTTTTTCTATCTCAAGGGATAAAATGGATCTGTCGTTTCTTCTTTCCATAATTGCTATATAATCTAAATCATTATTGATCAGAAATCCATCGGCCGCATTGCTAGATTGGTTGTTGTACTGAGTAGCGTACTGACAACTCTAAATATCACTAACCATAACCGTACTATGTATTGACTGTTCTAGCTATGCATTGGAACTTACATAACCAGTAAACAGCCTAGCGCAACTGCTACGGAAACGTAATGATGGCAGTGCTAAGTACTGTGTTATAAATTGTTTATATCTAGAGGGATAGTGGATCCGTATGTCGTCATTCTAGAATTGCTATATATCATATGTCATCAGTGAACTGATTAAGACAACAAATGCAATGCTCTGTTGGTGTATGTACTCTGTACCGCAACTTCGACTATAAATAGCTACAACCATATCCGTCTTATATATCGACTATCTTAGAATTGCTGTGCAACGTGCATAATCAGTTAAGAAATTATTCCAACGCCAACGTTACAATGATGATGGCTGTGCTACGTCCTGCTATGTCAATCACCAATGCCTGGAGATACAATTAATCTGTAATTAGTCTTTTTGGAGTGCTGTAAGATCTACATCATCACTGGAAACTATAATCCAACGGCTACAACGCCTCATGGTGCATGTACTAAGTACCGTAATACCAGATTTATATATCTCTAGCTACAACCGTGCTATACATTGATCATTCCAGAATGCCCGTGTAACGTTTATCGCCAATGAACATATTAATCCAGGGCCACAGTAATTTTATAATGGCTGAAAAACGTACTGTGTTATCAATTGTAAATGCTTGCACCGATAATGGATATGTCCATTGTCATTCCAGGACAGCAGCATTATTTATATCACCGTTGAACAGATTAATCCAATGGAAACAGTGCTATGCTGGATGCACTAAGTTCTGTAATACCAGTTGTAAATACCTTCAGCCCTATCCGTACCATGCATTGAATATTCTAGAATTGCTGTTGAACTTATATCATCAGTGGATAAAATATCAAAACTCCTACATTACTGTGACGAAGGCTATACTCAGTCCTGCTGTGTCAATTGCCAATGCCTGACGATCCCACGAATCTGTAATTTTTCAATCTAGGGTAGCTACTTAACCTAAATCTGCATCGAACAGGTCAACCCAATGGCTGTAGCGAACTGCTGGTAGAGGTACTAAGTACCGTTATGTAAATCGCAAATATCTTTAGCCATAAGCGTATAACACATTGATTATTCCAGAATTGCAGTGGAATTTCAATCATCAATCAAGAAATAATCCAACAAATACAGTACTGTGATGATGACTGTAATCAGTACTGTGTTGTCAATTGTTTATTTCACCAGGGATAGCGGAACCTTCTGTTTCATTCTATAGGTGGCGTAGAATATAAGTCATCAGTCAACGGATAAACGGAACGGCAGCAAAAGTCTGTTGGTAGATGTAATAAGTACCGTGCTGACAATTGTTCATATCTATAGACCTGCCCGTACTGTCAACTCATTACTATACAATTGCTTCGGAATTCACATCACCAGTGAACAAAATTATCCAACGGCTACTGTATTGTGATCATGGCTGTACTCAGTTCTGTGTTGTGAATAGTTTACGTCTCGAGGATTTATGGACATCTCTTTTCTCATTCTAGAATTGCAATAGAATATATTATCAGTGAACAGGTTTATCCAACCGCAACAGTGCCTTGTTGGTAAATGTGCAATATACCGTAGTGTCAGCTGCAAATGTCAAAGCAACAGCCGTTCTATACTGTGACACTACTAGAATTGCTTTCGAATTTACACCATCAATGAACAATGTAGTTCAACGCCTTCAGTACTGTGATGATGACCACTCTCAGTACTGTATTGTCAGATGTCGAAGTCACTACCGATATATGATCTATACACTGATGAATCAAGAATTGTTATACCGCTTAAATCGTCAGTCATCAGAGAAGTCCAACGGCTACAGTGCTCTATTGGTGGATGTGCTAACTGGTGCACTGGATATAGTAAATATCTCTAGCCATACCTTATGTATACATTGAATATTCTAGTACAGCTGTGGAATTTAAATTATCTCTGTGCCGATTAATCCAGTGGCTGTGTTACTGCGACGGTGGCTGTGCTCCGTACTCTTATGACACTTGTTAATACCTCGGTCGATTATGGGCCTGTCCATTGTCATTCTACAGTTACAGGAGGGTATATATCATCAATGAACATCTTAATCGAAAGGCTACAGTGTTCCATAGGGGGACGTCCCAACTACCGTACCGGAAATAGCTAATCCCTCGTTCCATAGCTCATGTACACCTCGATTATTCTAGAACTGCACAGGAGCTTACACCACCTGTGTACAGATTACTCCAGCGGCTGCAGCTGTGTGAATATGCCTGTACTCAGTTCTGTTTTGTCAATTGTTTATATCTCGAACTGTAACTGATCTGCCCTTTGTCTTTCTAGAATTGCTACTGAACCTATATCACAATTGGTTGGCTTAACAGAACGGCTAGTGTGCTCCGCTTTTGGATTCTCTAAGTACCGTTCTGTGAATTGTAAGTATCTGTAGCCATAAACGCACTATGCATTCATTATTCTGGAATAGCTGTTGAACTTAATTTGTAATTGAAGGAATTATTCCAGCGTCCAAAGTACTGTGATGGTGGCAGTACCCCGTACTGTTTCGTCAATTTTTAATTTCTCTAGCGATAACGGACCAGTCCTTGTCATTCTAGAACTCCAATAGGATACAAATCATTGCAGAGCAGCTTAATCCAACGGCTACATTGCTCTCGTGGTAGACGTACAGAATGCTGAACAGGGAGCAGTAAATATCTCTGGACATAACTGATGTATACGTTCAATTCTCTAAAGCCGCCGTGTAATTTGAGTCACCACTGAACAAATTAAAGCAATCGCTAATGTGCTGTATTGGTGGATACACTAACTAACGCACTGAGAATTGTAAATATCTCCAGCCATAGCTGATGTAAACACTGATTATTCTAGAAATGCTGTGGTATTTAAATCATTAGTTAACAGATTAATCCAACACATGCAGTGCTCTGTTTGTGTATGTACTAAGTATCGTAAACTCAGTTGTACGTATCTCTAGACATAACCGTAATACGCACTGGCCAGTCTAGAGTGGCAGTGGAATTAGACCATCAATGAGAATGCTTATCCAGTGGCTACAGTAATGTAATGAAGGCGGAAATCAGAACTGTGTTGTCAATTGTTAATGTTTCCATCGATAACGGATATGACCGTTGTCATTCTAGGATTTCTATGGAATCTGCATCATAACTGAACAGGTTATTGCAACAGCTACAGTGCTCCGTCGACAGACGTAATAAGAAACGCACTGTCAGTTGTAAATGTCTCAAGATAGAACCGTGCTATACATCGGCGTTCGTCATTCTACAATTGCTATGGGACACTTTTCATCACTGCGCAGGTTATTCCGACGTCAGCAGTGAGCTGCTGATGGATGTACAACCAGCCGCACTGTCGTTTGCAAATATCTCTGGACATAACCGATCGATACATTTAGCATTCCAGAAATGCTGTTAAACATAAGTTATCAGTGATCAAATTATTCCAATGGGTAAAGAACTGTGAGGATGGCGGCTCTCAGTACCGTTTCGACAACAGCTATTATCTCGGGGATAATGGGTCTGTCCTTTGTTATTTTATATTTCATTAGGATCCAAACAATTGCTGAACAGATTAATTCAAAGGCTACTGTGCTGTATTAGTGGAAGTACCAAGTACCGTGCAGGAAACTGCAGATATCTCTAGCTATAACTTAAGTATACATTGGTTATTCTAGAAGTACTGTGCAACTTATGGCGTCAGCGGAAACATCAATACATCGGCTAAAATACAGTGATGACGGCTGTACATAGTACAGAGTGGTCAGTTGGTAATATCTCGAGATGAAACGGATTTGCCTTTCCTCAAACAAGAATTGCCACAGAATCCAAATCATCACTTTACATGTTAACCCGACGGGTATCGACTGACCCCAAACATGCCTTTGAGCTTAAACCATCACTGAACTAACCATCACTGAAGAGATTAATCCAACGTCACCTGTCCTCTATCGGCGGATGTACCAACTACCGTAGTTGAAATTGTAAATGTCAGCAGCCATGACTGATGTATACGTGGAGCATGCTGGAGCTACTGTAGAATTTATGTCGTCAGCGATCACACTAATACAACTGCTGAAGTGACGTAATGATGTCTGTGCTCAGTACTCTTATGCCAATTATTAATATCCCGAGCTATAACGTATCTGCCATTGTCATTCTACAATTGCTGTATAATGCTATTCGTCACTGTGCAGGTTATCCCAACGGCAGCTGTGCTCTGCTAATGGTTGCACTAAGTACCGTGCCGTCATTTGCAAATATTTCTTGCCATATCTGTACCATATATTGATCCTTCTAGGACTCCAACTAAACGTAATTTGTCAGTGTAGGGTTGAGTCCAATGTCAAAGGTACTATGATGATTGCTGTATTCAGTACGGTTATGGAAATTGAAAATATCTCACGCTGTAGCGGATCTGCCATATGTTTTTCTAGAATTGCTATAGAATCTAAATCAGCATTGAACATGTCAATCCATCGGTTACAGTGCACTGTTGGTTGATGTACCAGGTACCGTTTGCTATTTGTAAATATCTCCAGGTATAACCGCGCTATATATTCATTACTCTATAATAGTTACTAAATTTAGGTTATCAGTGGAGAAATAAGTCCATCGGCGAATGTACAGTGACGGTGGCTGTAATCAGTGCAGTTTCCTCAATAGCTAATGTCTCGATCTGTAACTAATCTGGCATTCATCATTCTAAAATTTCCATTGAATCTAAATCATCACTGGACAGGTCAATCCAACGGCAGCAATACTCTCTTCGTGGATGTACCAACTACCGTACTGTGAACTGTAAGTATCTCTATACGTAACCGATATATACAATTATAATACTAGATCGACTGTGGAAATTGCAACGTCAGAGAGCCGATTAATACAGCAGCTACAGTACTGTGATGATGGATGTGCTCAGTACCCTTTCGTAAATTGTTCGTGCATAGAGCGACTATGATTACGTCCTTTGGCATCCTAGAATTGCAATATACCTTTAGTCACCAGAGAACAAATTAATCCAACAGTTACAGTGCCCTGTTGTGGATATACTAAGAGCCGTACTGCCAATTGCAAATATCTCCTGTCACAGCAGTCCTATACATTGAACATTCTAAAATAGTTGTTAAACGTAAATCATCAGTGAACAGACTATTCAAGCGGCTACAGTACTGTGACGATGTCTGCACTCGGTATAGTTCCGTCAGTTGCTAATGTCCCTAGCGGTAATGCATCAGACCTTTGTTGGTCTAGTACTGCAATTGGATATAAAACTTCACTGAACAGATCAATCCAATGACATGTGTGCTCCATTGGTGAAGGTACCGACAGACAAACTGGGAATCGCTAATGCCTCATGTCAAAACTGATGCATACATTGATTATTCTAGAGCTACTGTTGAATTTAAATCATCATTTAGGAGATTGATGCAATGGCTGCAGTAATGTTATGATGGCTGTGTTCTGTACTGTTATGTCAGTTATTAACATACCGGGCTGTAACGGGCTTGTCATTAATCATTCTAGAATTACTACAGAATCAACACCATCATTGAGCAGTTTAATTCAACGGCTACAGTGCGCTGTTGATGGATTTACTATGTAACGTACTGTCAAATGTAGATACCAGTAGCCATAAGCGTTCTTTAGATTGAGTACCCAAAAATTGCACTGGAAATTAAATAATCAATGAACAAGTTGTTCTAGCGGCTACAATACTGTGATGAATGCTAAAATGAGTACTGTGTTATCGTTTGTTAATTCCTTGAGGA
>NW_016911805.1:0-1393 GCF_001483705.2 Eufriesea mexicana | reverse complement strand
ACAGCCGTAATATGCATTGATCATCCTAGAGTTGCTGGAGAATTTAAATCATCACTCAACAAATTAATCCAACAAGTACGTTACTGTGATGACGACTCTACTTTGTCCTGCTATGTCAAACGTTAATTCCTGACGATTTAATCGATCTTCACTTTGTCTTTCTAGAATTGCTGCAGAAACTATATCATCATTTAATATGTTAATCCAACGGCAGCAGCGCTCTGCTATTGGATTTACCATGTATCGTACTGTCACTTGCAAATATCTCTAGCCACAACTGCACAATACGCTGGTTATTACAAAGTTCCTTTGGAATTTGCGTCAGTGGGCAAAGTAATCACTACGGTACTGTGACGTTGACTGCACTCAGTACTGTGTTGTCAGTCGTTAATGTATCGAGGGATAATGGATATGTGTTCTGTCGTTCTAGGATTGCTATATGATGTATATAACCAATGAGTAGGTTATTCCATAGGCTCTTGTAATCAGTTGGTGGATGTTCTAAATAAAGTACTGTCAATTGCAAGTGTATCTTGCAACGACAGATAAATACAACCATTATTCTGGTATTGCTATTGAATTAAAATAATCAGTGCATAGATAAGGCCATCGGCAGCAGTGCACCTTTGTTGATCATATTCATTACTGTATTGATATATGTTCATGCCTCCAGCGACGACTACCCTTGCCTTTGACCATTATGCAATGGCTAAGCAATTTTGTATGATCAGTGAGCAGATCATTTCAACGGCCATACCAATTTGTTGATGGGTACAATCGGTACTCAACTGCCAATTGTAAATGTCTCTAGCCATAACGGATATATACACTGACTACCCTAGATATGCTTTGGAATTCACCTCATGGGTGAACAAAATTATCCAATGGCCAAAGTACTGTGACGATGGCTGTATTCATTATAGTCTTGCCAGCCGTTAACATCTCTAGGCAAAAATATACACTCTTTTGTCATTATAGTGTTGCCATAGAAATTAAGTCATCAGAGATTCCAACTGTTACAGTAATCTGTTGGCGTATGTACCAAGTACAGTACAGACAACTGTGACTATCTCTGGCCATAACTGTTGTATTTGTTGATTATTCCTCAATTGTTGTAGAACTGAAATCATCCGTGAACAAATTAGTCCAACTGCCGCAGTAATGTTATGATGTCTGTACCCATCACTGTAGTGGCAACTGTTATCATCTCGAGTGACATTATACATCCCCTTTGCCATTCTAGAAATTCCGTGGGATCTAAATCATCAGTGAAAATGTTAATCAAATGGTTATGATGCGCAGTTGGCTTTTGCACTATGTTCTTTGAGGCCAATTGTAAATATTTCTAGACCTGACCGTAGTGAACGTTGAATATTTCAGAACAGCTTTGGAA
>NW_016911804.1:2475-4990 GCF_001483705.2 Eufriesea mexicana | reverse complement strand
TGGGTTAGGACATGTTTGGTAAGGACATCTTTGACCTTTGTGCTACGCACTGCAATGCGTTGGTCGCTCTACTATATTCTGCTTGGCTCTTCGGAAGCAAGCAATAGTGGTCCAGCGCGTTAGGTTGAGTTACGATACCATCGGTTATGTTACGTTCGGCTACGTTAGGATTGGGTAGCTTCGACTATTGTGCTATGCGCTTCTATTCTATGGACTACTGCGCTCTACTCTCCTCTAAGATTATCTGCCTGGCTCCGATAAGGGCAACAATATATGCCTCGACACGCTACGAAGGGACAGGCTACGTTCGTTTACGTCACGTATGGTTATGTTAGGACAGGATGGCTTTGACTTTTGTGCTATACACAGCTGTACGGTGAATTTCTGCGCTCTTTTCTCCTCTAATATGACCTGCTTGGCGACAAGGAGTCGAGCAATACTTGTCGCGGTAAGTTAAGTTTGGTTAGATTACGTTTGGTATCGCTAGGTTGGGTCGGCGTAGGTTAGATTAGCTTCGATATGTGTGCTCAACACTGATATTCTATACACATCTGTGCTCTACTGTGCTCTATGATATACTGCTTGTTTCTGGGGAAGCCAGCAATTGTGATCGCGGCACGTGTGTTTCAGTTGTTCTACGTTTGAATAGGTTATCTTCGTATACGTTTGGCCAGCATAGCTTTGACTTTTCTGTCATACACTACTTTTCTTCCGATACCCGTGTACAGCATTGCTCTGCTAGCATACGCTTTTCTCTGGTCAGGCCAGTAACGGCGATCGTGGCAGGTTTGGTTGAGTTATGCTACATTCGGTTAGGTTAGGTTGAGTTAAGTTTGGTTATGGTAGCCTTGACCTTCGTACTGTACGCTGTTATTCAGTGGATTTCTGTGATCTACTGTGCTCTGCTACACTCTGCCTGACTCTTGGGAGGCCAGAAGCAGTGGTCGCGGCACGTTGTTTTGAGCTATGCTGCGTATGTTATGTTAGGTTAGGTCAGGGTACGTTACGATATCTACTGCTATTGTACGATTCACTGCAATGTGGTGGATTTCTGCACACTACGGTGTTTTACTGCTGTCTGGTTGGCCCTGGGTAGGACAGCAATAGCCGCGGCTCTTTATGTCGCGTCATGCTGCGTTTCACTATTTTATGTTAGGTCATGTTTGTTTAGGATGCCTTCGACTTTCATGCTGCACACCATTATCCGGCGTGTTCCTGTGTTCTACTGTGCTCTTCTGTACTCTGCTTGGATCTGTGCTTTCCGGTTGGTCGCGGCGCGCAAAGTTGTGTTATGCTACGTTTCGTTAGGTTAGGTTAGTCCAGGTTATGTAACGGTATCTTCGACTTTTGTGCTATTCACTGCAATGCGGAGTATTTCTGCGCTCTAATCTGCCCTAATATGATCTGTTTGGTTCTGGGAGGCCAGCAATATTGGTCTCGTCACGTTATGTTGTGATAGGCTACATTTGATTAGTATAGGTTGGTTCAGGTGAGGCTTGGGTTACTTAAACTTTCGTGCTGTACGCTGCAGTGCGGCGGATTTCTGCGCTCTACTAATCTGAAGTGTATTCCGTTTGGCGCTGGGGAGACCTAGCATCAGTGGTCTGGACACGTTAGGTTGAATTTAGGTACGTTTGGTTAACTTACGTTTGGTTAGTTTAGGAGGTTATAGCTCTGACTTTCGTGCTGTACACTGTTATTCGGCGGATTTCTGCGTTCTGCTGTGCTCTTATACGTTCTGCTTGCCTGCGGGTGTCAGCAGTAGTGGTCTCGGCACGTTAGGTTGAGCTACGTTAGGTTTGTTTACGTAACGTTCGGTTAGGTTAGGATAGGATAGCTTTGACATTTGGGATATAAACTGCTATTCAATGTGTTTCCGCGCTCTACTGTGCACTAATATTTTCTGCTTGGTTCTGAGGAGGCCAACAATACTGTTCTCGGCACTTTGGGTTGGGACAGTTCACGCTTGGTGAACTTTTGGCTAGGTTAGCTTACGCAAGTTTCGCTCCTGGCAGCTTCCACATTCGGATCATTCACTGTTTTTCGTTGGATTTCTGCACTCTACTGTGCTCTACTATATTCAGCTTGGGCCTGGAGTGGCCAGCAATACTCTCCGCGGCACGCAATTTTGAGCTGTCTACCCCTGGTTAGTTTAGGTTAGTTCAGGTATGGTTTGGACATCTTCCGCTATTTTGCTATACACTCTACTGTTGTCTTGTATATTCCGCTTGCCTCTGGGGAGGCCAGCAATGTTTGTCTCGGTCCTTCATGTTGAGCCCCCTATCCATGGTTAGTTTAGGTTGGTTAATGTGTGGTTTATATATCTTTCACTTTTTTGCTGTACACTGCAATGCGGCGACAATCTGCGCTCTGCTGTTCTCTTGTATATTTCGCTCGACTCTGGGCTGTCAGCAATAGTGGTCTCGCGACGTTAGGTTGAATTAGGTTAGGTTTGGCTATGTTACGTTTGTATAGGGTAGGATAGGATTGCTTCGACTTTTGCGCTATACACTGC
>NW_016911804.1:0-1373 GCF_001483705.2 Eufriesea mexicana | reverse complement strand
GCGACACGTCATTTTGGGTTATGCTGCGTTTGGTTACGTTGGATTATGTTAGGTCATGTTCGGATATCTTCGACCTTTGTGATATTCACTGCAATGGGGCCGATTTCTGCGCACTACTGTGTTCTAGTACTCTCTGCTTGTCTCTGTGGAGGTCTGCAATTGTTGTCTGGTTATGAGAGGTTGAGTTAGGCATCGTTTGGGAATGTTACGTTTGGCTAGGTTAGGATTGTCTACTTTGACTTCTGTGCTATACACTGCTATTCGGTGGATTTCTCCGCTCTAATGTGCTCTAATGTGCTCTGTCAGGCTCTGGGGATGTCAGCAATATAGGTCTCGTCACGTTATGTTTAGATACACAACGTTTGGATGCTTAATGCATGGTCAGGTTATGGCAGGATATATATGGCTTTTGTGCTATGCACTGCAATGCGGAGGATTTCTGCGGTCCACTGTGCTCTACCGTATTCTGCTTGGGTCTAGGGATACCTGCATCAATGATCGCGGCACGTTATTTACTGTTATGCTACGTTTGGTTAGCTTAGGTTAGGCCAGGTTATGTAAGGATATCCTCGAATTTTGTAACATGCACTTCTATTCGGTGGATTTCTGCGCTCTACATTGCTCTACTGTACTCTGCTCGACTCCGCGGAGGCGAACAATAGCGGTCGCGGCACGTTAGTTTGAGTTAGCTAACGTTCCGTTAGGCTAGGTTTGGTTATGTTTGTCTCTGACTTTGGTGCCATACACTGCTACTCGGTGTATTTATGCCATCTACTGTATTCTAACACATTCTGCTAGTCCATGGGGAGGCCAGGAGAAGTGGTAGCTGCAAGCTATGTTGAGGTATGCAACGTTCGGTTATGCTAGGTTAGGCCTGTTTATGCATGGGTAACTACGGTTTTTGTGCTATTCACTGCAAGGCGGTGGATTTCTGTGCTATACTGTTCTCTGGTAAATTCTGCTTGTCTCTATGAAGGCCAGGAATATAGGTCCCGTTGAGTTAGTTTGGGTTAGTCTCCGTTTGGTTCTGTTACGTTTGGCTAGAATAGAATAGGCTACTTTGACTTTTGTGCGCTACACTGCTATTCGATGGATGTCTGCGTTCTAATGCGCTCTATTGTGCTTCTCTTGGCTCTACAAACGTCATCAATAGCGGCCGCGGCCGGTTATACTGTGTTAGACTACGTTTGGTTAGGATGGGTTAGGTCAGGTTAGGATGGGATGCCTCTGGCTTTTGTGCTCTACACTATAATACGGTGGATCTCTGCGCTATGCTGTGTCGTAGTATCTTCTACTTGCCCCCCGGGATCCCAGAAATGGTGGTCTCGGAAAGTTAGGTTGAAATATGGTACGTTCGGTTATGTAACGCTTGG
>NW_016911803.1:0-1198 GCF_001483705.2 Eufriesea mexicana | reverse complement strand
GTAGCTCACCATGATATTAGTCGAAAATGACAATAAATTTGAATTTCCCTTCCAGATTCTATAACTTTGCAATGACTAGAGCATGCCAACACAATGTTTCCTCCTTACTTACGCAGGGAAGTATGCTCACCACGATATTAGTCGAAAGTGTCAACGAAATTGTATTTTCGAGCCACAATCTATATCATTGCAGTGGCTATAGCACTCAAAAAGCATCTTTCCTCCTTACTTACTCAAGGAAGTTTGCTCACCACGGAGTTGTTCGAAAATGTCAATAAAATTGAATTTTCCAGCAAGATTCTATGGCGGTCCAATGGCTATAGCACTCAAAAAGCATCTTTCCTCCTTACTTACTCAAGGAAGTTTGCTCACCACGGAGTTGTTCGAAAATGTCAATAAAATTGAATTTCCCTTCCAGATTCTATAGCTTTGCAATGACTAGAGCTCGCCAACAGAATGTTCCCTACTTACATACGCAAGGGAGTTAGCTAACCACGATATTAGTCGAAAATGTCAACAAAATTGTATTTTCCAGCCACATTCTATATCATTGCAATGGCTATAGCACTCAAAAAGATCTTTCCTCTTTACCTATGCAAGGAAGCTTGCTCACAAAGATATTAGTCGAAAATGTCAGTAAAATTGAATTCCCCAGCAACACACTGTAGCACTGTAACGCCTATAGCTCGCCAACAGAATCTTTTCTCCTTATTTATGTAATAAGGTTAGCTCACAACGATATTAGTCGAAAATGCCAACAAAATTGAACTTTCCAGCCAGATTCCATAGCATTGCGACGGCTATAGCATGCCAATTGAATATTTCTGCCGTATTTGTAAAATAAAGTTGGCTCACCACGATATTAGTCGAAAATGACTACAAATTAGAATTTCCCTTCCAGATGCTATAGCTTTGCAATGACTAGAGCACGCCAACACAATGTTTCCTCCTTACTTACTCAGGGAAGTTAGCTCACCACGATATTAGTCGAAAATGTCTACAAAATTGTATTTTGCAGCCACAATCTATATCCTTGCAGTGGCTATAGCACTCAAAAAGCATCCTTCCTCCTTACTTACGCAAGGAAGTTAGCTCACAACTGTGTTGTTCGAAAATGTCAATAAAATTGAATTTTCCTGCAAGATTCTACAGCAGTCCAATGGCTATAGCACGCCAATTGAATCTTTCCTCCTTATTT
>NW_016911801.1:0-535 GCF_001483705.2 Eufriesea mexicana | reverse complement strand
TGCAATGGCCATAGCACGCCAATAGAATTCTTCCTCCTTATTTATGCAAGAAAGGTGGATCACCACGATATAAGTCGAAAATGTCAGTAAAATTGAATTTTCCTGCCAGAGTCCATAGCATTGCAAGGGCTACAGCACGCCATTAGTATCTCTCCCACTTACTTATGCAAGGATGCAAGTTCACTACGATATTAGTCGAAAATGTCAACAAAATTGTATTTTCCAGCCTCAATCTTTATCATTTCAAAGGCTATAGCACTCAAAAATCATCTTTCCTACTTACTTACGCACGGAAGTAAGCTCATCACGATATTAGTCAAAAATGTCGACATAATTGTATTTTCCTTCCAGATTCTATATCATTGCAATGGCTATAGCACTCAAAAAGCATCGTTCCTCCTTATTTACGCAAGGAAGTGTGCTCACCGCGATATTAGTCGAAAATGTCAATAAAATTGAATTTTCCTTCCACATTCTAAAGCATTGCAATGCCTATAGCACGCCAACAGAATCTTTCCTCCTTATATAAGCTAGC
>NW_016911800.1:0-6473 GCF_001483705.2 Eufriesea mexicana | reverse complement strand
CCATACATACATCCATACATCCACCCACACATACATCCGTACATTCGCCCTACCATTAACGCATCCATACATCCATCCATCCATCCACCCACCCATCCATCCATCCATTCACCATTCAATCTATCCATCCATCCTTACATCCGCCCATCCATACATTCACACATCCATACACACATCCATCGATATATCCGTACACCTATCCATACATCCATACATCCATCCACCAATATATCCATCCATCCATAAATCCGTCCACCCGTACACCAATCCATACGTCCATAACACCATACATACGTACATCCATACGTCCATACAACCATACACCAATACATCCACCCATCCGCACATACATTCGTCCATACATCCATACATCCATCCATCCATACATTCACCCATCCATACAGCCATCCATCCATGCATCCGTCCACCCATACATTCTTAAATACATACATTAATGCATCCATACATCCATACATCCATAAGACCATATATCCATAAATTCATAAGTACATGCCTCCATTCACCCATACATCCATACATCCATCCATCCGTACATCAATCCTTCCATACATCCATAGATCGATACATCAACACATTCATAAATCCATCCATCCATGCTCCCATCCATACATACATCCACCCATGCGTACATCCACACGTACATCCAACCATCCATGTGTCCATCCATCCATCCATACATCCATCCAAAAATCCATACCTCCGTCAATCCATATATACAGACATACATCCCCACGCACATACATATATATACCCGCGCAACCATCCATACGTTCATTATACATGCAACCGTATATCGATCCATCCATGCATACAACCATACATATGTCCATACATACATCCATTCATACATCCATACATAGTCCCATACATACATCCATACGAACATCCGTACATTCATCCATACATACCACCGTACATACATTCATATATCCACACATGCATCCATCCGCACATAAATCCACACATACATCCAGCCATCCATATATCCATCCATCAATACATCCATACATCCATACATACATCCATACATACATCCATAAATACATAAATACAAACACCCTTACATACATCAATATATACATACATACAAACAGTCATACATATACCCTTTCATACAGGTATCCATACATGAATCCATACAAACATCCATACATAAATTCGTACATGCACCATGCCATACATCCATACACATATTCACACACTGCACATACAACCACACATACATACATACATACATTGATACGTATGCACATACATACATCCATACATACATCCATACATAGAGCCAACCATATGTCCATACATTCATACATCCATCCATCCGCACATTCATACTTCCATACAGACCACCATATATAATTCCATCCATCAACACAACTATTCATGCAGACATACATCCATACATACATCCATACATTCGTAAATATACACATCCATACATACATCCGTACATACGTCCATACAAATATTCATACATATGCCCTTCCATACACCTATCCATCCATCCACACATCCATCCATCCATGCATGCATCCATCCGCCTATCCACGCATCCATACTTGGATCCACCCAAACTTAATCCATCGATATATCCATCTATCCATAGATACATCCATTCATACATCCATCCATCCATACAACCATCCACCCATACGTACACCCATCCTTCCATCCATACATCTATCGTTCCAGCCATCCATCCATGCATCCATCCACGCGTACATCCAACCATCCGTGTGTCCATACATCCATCCATACTTCCATCCAAAAATCCATACGTCCGCCAATCCTTATATCCATACATACATCACCAGGCACATCCATAACTATATCCATACAACCATCCCTTGGTTCATCCATACAAACATGAATACATCCATCCATCCATTCATACATCCATACATCCATACAACCATATATCCATACATTCATAGGTACAGGCATCCATTCTGCCATACGTCCATACGTCCATCCATCCATATATCAATACATAGATCCATACATAAACCCATACATATATCCATACATCCAAACATACATACGTCCACACATACATGCATACATCCATTCATACCACCACCCACACATCCATACACACATCCATACATCCATCCATCCATCCTTCCATGCTTCCATCCATCCATCCTTCCATGCTTCCATCCATCCATCCTTCCATGCTTCCATCCATCCATCCTTCCATGCTTCCATCCATCCATCCTTCCATGCTTCCATCCATCCATCCTTCCATGCTTCCATCCATCCATCCTTCCATGCTTCCATCCATCCATCCTTCCATGCTTCCATCCATCCATCCTTCCATGCTTCCATCCATCCATCCTTCCATGCTTCCATCCATCCATCCTTCCATGCTTCCATCCATCCATCCTTCCATGCTTCCATCCATCCATCCTTCCATGCTTCCATCCATCCATCCTTCCATGCTTCCATCCATCCATCCTTCCATGCTTCCATCCATCCATCCTTCCATGCTTCCATCCATCCATCCTTCCATGCTTCCATCCATCCATCCTTCCATGCTTCCATCCATCCATCCTTCCATGCTTCCATCCATCCATCCTTCCATGCTTCCATCCATCCATCCTTCCATGCTTCCATCCATCCATCCTTCCATGCTTCCATCCATCCATCCTTCCATGCTTCCATCCATCCATCCTTCCATGCTTCCATCCATCCATCCTTCCATGCTTCCATCCATCCATCCTTCCATGCTTCCATCCATCCATCCTTCCATGCTTCCATCCATCCATCCTTCCATGCTTCCATCCATCCATCCTTCCATGCTTCCATCCATCCATCCTTCCATGCTTCCATCCATCCATCCTTCCATGCTTCCATCCATCCATCCTTCCATGCTTCCATCCATCCATCCTTCCATGCTTCCATCCATCCATCCTTCCATGCTTCCATCCATCCATCCTTCCATGCTTCCATCCATCCATCCTTCCATGCTTCCATCCATCCATCCTTCCATGCTTCCATCCATCCATCCTTCCATGCTTCCATCCATCCATCCTTCCATGCTTCCATCCATCCATCCTTCCATGCTTCCATCCATCCATCCTTCCATGCTTCCATCCATCCATCCTTCCATGCTTCCATCCATCCATCCTTCCATGCTTCCATCCATCCATCCTTCCATGCTTCCATCCATCCATCCTTCCATGCTTCCATCCATCCATCCTTCCATGCTTCCATCCATCCATCCTTCCATGCTTCCATCCATCCATCCTTCCATGCTTCCATCCATCCATCCTTCCATGCTTCCATCCATCCATCCTTCCATGCTTCCATCCATCCATCCTTCCATGCTTCCATCCATCCATCCTTCCATGCTTCCATCCATCCATCCTTCCATGCTTCCATCCATCCATCCTTCCATGCTTCCATCCATCCATCCTTCCATGCTTCCATCCATCCATCCTTCCATGCTTCCATCCATCCATCCTTCCATGCTTCCATCCATCCATCCTTCCATGCTTCCATCCATCCATCCTTCCATGCTTCCATCCATCCATACATCCGCCCATCCATACATCGATCTATCCATACATCCATCCATTCATACATCCACCCAACCAATCCACCAATCCATTCATACATCCATGCATACATCCATATATACATCCAAACATACATCCATGCATACATTCACGCATATAAACATACATACAGCCATACATCCGTTCATCTATCCATCCATACCTCATCTTCTACATACACCCAAACATCCATTCAGCCATCCATTCATCCATCCGTCCATCCATACATACATCCTTCCATACACACATCCATCCGTACATCCATCGATCCATACATAAATCCATCCATACATCCATCCACCTATCCATCAATCCATCGTTATATCCATACATACAACAATACATACATCCATCCATCCATTCATCCATACATACGTACATCCATACATACACACATAGATACATTCATACATACACCCATACATGCATACATGCGTACATCCATACAACCATCCGTTCATATACCCGTCCCTCCATGCATACCTCCATCCATAAATCCATACATCCATACACCCACCCACCCTACCGCCCATCCGTTCATCCACACATAGATCCACAAACGCATACATACGGACATCCACACATCCATATATTCATAGGTACAGGCATCCATACATCCAGACATCCATACGTCCATCCATACATCCATAGATCCGTACATTCACACATCCACAAATCCATTCATCCCTACTCCCATCCATCCGCAAATTCATCGATTCAGACATGCATACACACATATATCCATCCATCCATACATCCATACATCTCTCCATCCATACATCGACACATCCATCCATCCATCCATCCATCATTCAATCTAGCCACCCATCCGCGCATCCACCCTTCCATACATCCACACATCCATACATCCACCTATACATACATCCATACAACCATACATCCGTACATCGATTGATACATCCATACGTACATCAATATTTCGAACCATCCATACATCCATCCACCCATATATCCATCCATACATACATCCATACGTACGTCCATACATACATCCATACACCCACCCATCCGTGCGCCAATCCATCCATCCATTCATCCGTACATCCATCCATACATCCATACATACACCTATACATACATCCATAGATACATATAACGATTCATACATTCATACGTACATCCATTAATCGATCCATACATACATCCGTAAATACATACACCCATCCATCGATGTATCCAAACATCCATCCATCCATCCACACATCCATACATCCATTCACGGGTACATCCATCCAGCCATGTGCCCATCCACCCATCCATCCACCCATCCAAAAATACATACATCCAACCATTAATATATCCTTACATACATCCCCACGCACATCCATAAATATATCCATACAACCATCCAAACGTTCATACATACCCTCAACTGTACATCCATCCATCCATACATACATCCATACATACATACACACATACATGCATGAATCCTTTAACATCTCCACCCATACATCCATACATACATCCATAGATACAACCATACATACATCCATTCATCCATCCAAAATCCCATCCATTAATCCTGATACCCAACCATGCATCCATCCATCCGTACGTCCTCCTATCCATATATCCATCCATCCATACGTCCAACCATGAATATACACATCCGGCCATACATCCAGCCATCGACACATAGATCCATACAAACATCCATACATACACTCCTGCATACATCCATGCAGACATCCATACATACACTCCTGCATACATCCATGCAGACATCCATACATACATCCAGATATACATCCATACATACATCCAGACATACATCCATACATGCGTCTATATATACATCCATGCTCCCACACATCCATCCATTCATCCATCCATCCTTCCATACATTCACCAATCCATACACCCATCTTTCCATACATCCACCCATCCATACAACCAATCAACCATCCATCCATCCATACCTACATCGATCAATATATCGATCCATCGATACATGCGTCCATACATACATGCATACATACATCCTTACGCACATCCATACATCCATTCATCCGCACATCCATATACGCATACATACGTACATCCATTAATGCATGCAACCATGAATATACCCATCCTACCATACATCCATCCTTCGACACATAGATCCATCCATACATACATCATTACATGTATCCATACATACATCCTTACATGCATTCATACGTACACCCATATATTCATCCATACATACACCCATTCAAACATCCATACGTACATCGATAGATACATCCATACGTACATCCATATTTCGAACCATCCATACATCCATCCACCCATATATCCATCCATACATACATCCATACGTACGTCCATACATACATGCATACACCCGCCCATAGTCCCATTAATACATCCATTGATACTTCCATCCATCCATCCATACATACATCCATCCATCCAACTCCCATCCATACATTCATCGATCCATACATCCTTCCATCCATACAAGCACCCATCCATGCATCCATCGAACCATAAATCTATCCATCCATACATCCATCCATGTATACATCCATACATCAACACGACCTTACATCCATGAAGCCGTCCATTCGCTCCTGCATCATTCGATACATCCATCCATCCATATAACCATACATATATAAATCCATTCATCCATACATAAGTACATTCGCCCATCCGTACCTCAATCCATCCACACTTCCATCCTTCGATACAACCATCCATACACACATCCACACATATACAAATACATACACCCATACATCCGTACATTCGTACATCCACACATCCACACATCCATACATCCACAAATCCGTCCATCCTTTCGACCATCCATCCATCCATACATCCATACGTACATCCACACATCCATACATACTCCCATACACACATCCATACATACAT
>NW_016911799.1:0-242 GCF_001483705.2 Eufriesea mexicana | reverse complement strand
GGTTAGGTTAGGTTACGTTGGGGTTGTTTGGCTTGGGTTTGTTTGGTTTGGGTTAGGTTAGGTTAGGATAGATTAGGTGATGTTTGGTCAGGTTAAGTTAGGATAGGTGAAGTTAGGTAAGGTTAGGTTACGTTGGGTGTGGATGGGTTAGGTTAGTTTGGGTTAGGTTAGGTTTTGCCAGGTTAAGTTTGGATAGGTCGGGTTAGGTTAGGTTAGGTTAGGTTAGGTTAGGTTACGTTGGG
>NW_016911798.1:45433-47750 GCF_001483705.2 Eufriesea mexicana | reverse complement strand
ACATAACACAAGCTAACGTGCCGCGGCCACGATTGCTATCCTTCTAAGATACAAGCAGAACATTTGGGAGCGCAGTAGAGCGCAGAAATCGACCGTACAGCTGTGTACAGCTCAAAAGTCAAAGCTATCCTTCCTAACCTGACCAAACGTAGCGTAACAAAACGTAGCCTTACTCACCCTAACGTGCCGGGACTACTATTACTGCCCCCATCAGAGCCGAGCAGGACATACTAGGGGAGAGTACAGCGCAGAAATGCATTGAATCGCAGTGCATAGCACAGCAGCCGAAGCTACCCTATCCTAACGTGTCCGAACGTAACACAACCGAGCGTTGCTTAACACAACCTAACGCGCCGAGGACAGTATTGCTTGCCAACCATGCGCCAGGCATAGTATGCTAGAGCACAGTAGAGGATACTAACACACTGCAATGCGGCGTACAGCACAAAAGTCAATGCTATCCCCTCCTAACCTATAGAAACGTAACATGGGCAAACGTAGCATAACATAACATAACGTGCCGAGGCTACTATTTGTGGCCTTCCCAGGGCCAAGTACAGCGTATTAGAGCGCAGAAATCCACCGAGTATCAGTGTATAGCACAAGAGTCAAAGATACCCTCTCCTAACCAAACAAAACGTAACAAACCAAACATAATCTACCTGAGCATGACCTGCTGAGACCGCTATTTCTGTCCCTCCCTGCGACAAGCAGCTCATTCTAGAGCACAGTATAGCGCAGAAATCCACCGAATTGCACTGCGCTACACAAAAGTAAAAGCTACCTTATTTAAACTTTGCTTAACGTGACCTAAGCTAACGGAGCATAACACAACGTAAAGTGCCGAGACCACTATTGCTCGGCATCCCAGTGCCAAGTTGAACTTATTAGAGAAATGTAGAGCGCTGCAATTGGACGAATAGAGATGTATAGCACAAAAGTCAAAGCTATAACCTCCTAACCATGCCGATCGTAACATAACCAATCGTAACCTAACTCACCCAAAAGTGCCAATATGGCTCTTGCTGCCCTACACAGAGCCGAGGAGAACATATTAGTGCAACGTAGAGCGCAGAAGTTCACCGAATAGCGGTGTATAGCGCAAAAGTCAGAGGTATGCTATCCTGACCTAACCAAACGTAACGAAACGAAGCGTGACCTAACTCATCCTGACTTACCGAGACAACCATTGCTGCCCTCCCTAGGGTCAACCAGAACATATTAGGGCAACGTAGAGCGCAGCAGTCGACCGAATATCGGTGTATAGCACAGAAGTCGCAGATAAACTATCCTAACATAACCAAACGTAACAAAGCCAAACGCGACGTAACAATATATAACGTGCCGAGACCACTATTGCTGGCCTACCCAGAGACAAGCAGAATATACTAGAGGGCACTAGAGCGCGTGGGTACACCGAATAGCAGTGTGTAGCAAAAAAGTCTAAGCTATCCTCTCCTAACCTAACCAATCGTAACATAACGGTACGTAACCAAACTGCGCCTAACCGCCATACACAACTATTGCTGGCATCCGCAGAGCCAAGCTGGATATACTAGAGCACAGTAGATCACCCAAACTCGCGCACAATAACCTGACCTAACCTAGCCCACGCAGTCTTAGCGTCAGTTAGCATAAGCAACAGAGACCACTATTGCTGCCTTTCCCAGAGCAAAGCTGAACATATCAGATCACTTTGTATCTCAGAGGTCCACCGAATAGCAGCGTATATCATGTAAATCAAAGCCACCCTCTCCTAACATAACCAAGCGTAATATAAACAAACGTAGCCTAACTTCACCTAACCGCCCTACACCGCTGTTGCTGACATCGACAGAGCCAAGCAGAGCGTACTTGAATCACTGTAGATCACAGAAATCCGCGGCGTTGCAGTGTATGGCACAAAAGTAAAGGTAACCTAACCTAGCCCGGCCTAACCTAAACCACCCAAACGTAGCCTAACTCAGCATGAGGTACCGAGACCACTATCGTATATACAGTCTATCCCAGATCCAAACTGAACATATCAGATCGTAGCGGAGCGCAGGGATGCACCGAATGTTAGTGTATAGCACTAAAGGCATATCTATCCTATCCCAACATGACCAAACCTAACATAACCAAACGTAGCATATCCCGGCCTAACGTGCTGAGACCGCTCTTGCTGACGCCCACGGAGCGAAACAGAGTATACTAGAACACACTGAAGCGCAGAAATCCGCCGCATTGCTGCGTCAATCACAAAAATCAAAGATAACCTAACTTAACCTTACCTAATCTAACCTATCCAAACGTAGGCCAACTCAACGTAGCGAGC
>NW_016911798.1:38888-45126 GCF_001483705.2 Eufriesea mexicana | reverse complement strand
AGAGCGTAGAAATCCACCGATGAGCAGTGTGCAGCACAAATGTCGAAGATATCGTATCCTAACCCAAAAACAACCATAACCAGAACAGGACGTAGCCTGTTCAGTTAGCCTCATCAGTTTCTGGCATCCCTAGAGCAAAGCAGAACATATTAGATCACAGCAGAGCACAGAAATCCACCGAATATCAGTTTATAGCACAAATGCCAAAGCTATCTTTTCCAGACCCAACCAAACCTAACCTAACCAAACGTAATCTAACTCAACCTAGCGTGCCACGACCAGTATTGCTGGCCTCCACAGAGTCATGCAGAGCATATTAGGGCAGAGTAGAGCAAAGGTAACAATATCGTCGGAGTGTATAGCAGAAAAGTCTAAACTGTCCAAGCCTTACGAAGGAAAGTATAACATAGCCGAACGTACACTATCCCAACATGAAATGCCGAGGCCACTATTCCTGGCATCCCCAGAGCCGAGTAGAACGTACTAGAGCATAGTAGAGAGCCGAGGTCCACCGCATTACAGTGTACAGAGCAGATGTCAAAGGTATTCTATCCTAACCCAAACAAACCGAAACTTAGCAAACGTCATCTACCTTAAGCTAACTTGCCGCGAACAGTATGGCCGGCCTCCGCAGAGTCAAGCAATGCATAGTAGGCGAGAACAGGGCGCAGAGGTACATCGCATTGCAGTGTACAGCACTCGAATCTAAGGTACTCTAACCTAACCAGAGTGGTCTCAACGCAACCTAACGCGCCGCGAACACAATTTCTGGCCTCCCTATAGCAAAGCAGAGCATACCAGAGGGCAGCAGAGAGAAGAATTCCGCCGAATAGCAGTGTAGAGCGCAAAGGTCGAAGCTACCTTGTCCCAACCTGGTCAATTGCTGCATTACCAGACTAACCAAATTCAACCTAACGTGCCACGACCACCATTGCTGGCATCCTGAGAGCCAAATAGGACATATTACAGGAGACAAGAGCGCAGAAATCCATAGAGTCGCAGTGTACAGCAGAAGAGTCAAAGCTATCTAATATAACCCAAGCCTATGTAACCAAACCAGACGTAACCGAGCTCAACACGACGTGCCGCGACCTCTGTTGCTAGCCTCCCCAGGACCAAGCAGATTACAGTGGAGCACAGTAGAGTTGCGAAGTCCGCCAAAAGAAAGTGTAGAGCGCGAAAGTCATATCTACACTAACCAAACCAAATAAAACCTAACGAAACCGAACGTATCCTAACACACACTAACGTGCCGATACAACTGTTTCTGGCCTCACCAGAACCAAGCTGATCATATCAGAGCACAGTAGAGCGCAGAAATCCGCCGGGTAACAGTGTACAGGACAAAAGCCATAGCAATCCTCTCCTGACCTACCCAATCGTGACATACACAAACGTAACATAAGTCACCCTTACGTGCCGCGACCGCTCTTACCGGCCTCCCCAGAGCCAAGCAGTACATATTAGAGGGTGTGGAGCGCAGAAACCCATAGAACCGCTGTGTACAGCATGAAAGTCGTAGCTATAAAAGCCTAGGCCAGACCAACGTAACCTAACCAAGCGAATCATAACTCAACGTATGCTGACACGACCACTACTGCTAGAACTCCAGGGCCAAGCAGAATATGTCAGAGCACAGTAGGGTGCAGAAATCCGCAGAATAACGGTGTATACCACGAAAGCCAAATCTGTTAGTACCTTACCCAGACAAAACATAGCCCAGCCGAAACCAGCCGAACCAAACTTATCGTGCGGAGACAACTATTACTGTCTTCCCGAGAGTCGAGCGGAGTATAGCATAGCAATGAAGGGCGTAGACATCCTCCGAATATCAGTGTATAGCGCAAAAGTCAACAACATGTTGCCGTAACCTATCAAAACTAAGTATAACCGAACGTAACTTAACTTAACATTCGTGCCGAGGACACTATTGCTGGCCAACCCAGAGACAAACAGGGTATGCTAGAGCACATGAGAGCGAAGAAAGCCACAGAATTGTAGTGTATAGCGCAAAGGACAGAGATACCGCAACCTAACCTTACGTAACCCAACCTAATCAAACGTAGAATGACTAAAACTGACGTGCCGCCGCCACTATTGCTGCCCTTCCGCAAGTCGTGCAGAGCATAGTAGAGCAAAGTAGAACACGGAAATCCACGGAATAACAGTGCATACCTCGAAAACCATATCTATCCAAACATAACCCAAGCAAACATATCCGTACATAACGTAACCTAACTTAGCACAACGTGAAGCGGCCACTATTTCTGGCCTTCCCAGAGAAAATCTGGACATAACAGAGCACAGCAGAGGGCAGGAATCAACCGAACAACAGTGTATAGAACAAAAGTCAAAGCCATCCTGTCCAAACCAAACCTAACGTACCGTAACAACACCTAACCTAATTGAACCTATCGTGCCACGAACCCTATTACTGGTCACCCCAGAGTCGAGTAGAGTATAGCAGCGCAACTAAGAGCAGAGAAATCCACCGAATAGTAGTGTATTGGACGAAAGTCAAAGTTATCCCCTCCTACCCTATCCAAACGTAACAGGACCAAACGTAACATAACAAAACCTAACGTACCTAGACCACAATTGCTGGCTTCGCAATCGCCATGCAGAACATATTAGAGGAGAGTGGAGCGTAGAAATACACCGAATAGCAGAGTACAGCACAAAAGACAAAGTTATCCTACCCTAACCTAACCAAACCTAACATAACCGAACGTAGCATTACCCAAACTAACGTGCGGCGACCGCTATTGCTGGCGCCCCCAGATGTTAGCAGAATATAGCAGAGCACAGTAGAGGTCAAGAATCCACCGAATAGCTGTCTGCAGCGCAAAAGTCAAAGCCATCCTAACCAAACCTAACCCATCCTAACCTAAGCTAACGTAACATGTCTCGAACTATCTTGCCGCCACCTCTATTGCCGGCCTCGCCAGAGCCAAGCGGAATACATTAGAGCACAGTAGAGCGCAAAAAGCCACCAAGTAGCATAGCACAATGATCACACATATGCTAGCCTGACCTGACCAAACCTAACCTGACCAAACGTGTAATATCTGAACCTAATGAGCCGAGACCCAATTCTCTGACCTCCCCACAGCCAAGCAAAACATATTAGAACGCAGTAGGGCGCAAAAATACACCGAGCATAAGGTTACAACGCCAAAGTCAAAGCCACCCTAACCAAACGTAGCCCAAGCTATCCTAACCGAATGTAACCTGACACAACCTTCCGTGACACGACCGTTATTGCAGGTCTCCCCGGAGTCGGGCAGAGCATAGCAGAGCAACGAAGGGCGCAGAAGTCCTCCGAATGTCAGGGCATAGCACAAAAGTCAAAGTTATCCTATCCTAACATAACAGACCTTAATATAACCAAACGCAACCTAACACAACCTAACCTGCCTACACCACTATTGCTGACATCCACAGAGCCAAGCAGAGCATTCTAGAGCACAGGAGAGCGCAGAAATCCGCCGCACTGGCGTGCAAGGCACAATAATCACGGATATCCTAACCTAACTAAACCGAACGTAACTAATCCCAACCTTACGTGCCTCGCCCACTATTGCTGCCCCCATCGCTAAGCAGGACATATTAGAGGAGAGAAGACCGCAAAGGGCCATATGACGGCAGTGTATAGGACGAAAGTCAAGGATAATGCAACCCAACCCAAACAGACCTATCCTAACCAAACGTAACCTAACCCATAATTACGCGCAGCGGCCACTATTTCTGGAATCCCCAGAGAAAAGCAGGGAATATTAGGTCACAGTAGAGCGCAGACAGCCTCCAAATAGCAGTGTACAGAGCAAAATTCAATGCTACCCCATCCTAACCCTACCAAACGTAACAACGGCAAACGTTATCTATCTTGACCTAACGCGCTGAGACCGCGATTGCTGGCCTCCCCAGCAACAAGCAAAGTATTCTAAACCACAGCAGAGCGCAGGAATCCGACGAACATCAATCTGCACCACGAAAGTCAAAGAAATCCGAGCCTAACTCAGACTAACGTAACCTAAACAAACGCAGACTGAATCAACCCAACGTGCCAAGCACACTATTGCTAGAATCCTGGATTCGAGCAGAGTGTAGTAGAGCAGTGTGTAGCGTAGAAACAGTTCGAATAGCCGCGTATAGCACAAAAGTCATAGCAATCCTGTCCTAACCTAACCAAACGTAACCTAAGCAAACGCGGCCTAACACAAGTTAACGTGGCAAGGCCACTATTACTGGCCTCTCGAGCGCGAAGCGAATCATATTAGAGCAGAGTAGAGTGCAAAAATCCATCTAGTAGCAGTGTATAGCGCAAAAGTCAAAGTTATCCTGTCCTATCCTGCCAAAACGTAACATAAGCAGACGTAACTGATCTCTGCCTATCCTTCCGTCACCACTATTGCTGGCCTCCGCAGGGCCAAGCAGAAGGTATTAGAGGAGACTAAAGCGCGGAAATCCATAGAATCGCAGTGTGTAGCAGAAACGTCAAGGATACCCAAACCTAACACAAGCTAAAATAACGTAACCTGACGTAGCGAAGCTCAACTTAACGTGCATCGACCTCTATTGCTGGCCTACCCAGTGCCAAGCAGATTAGTGTACAGCAGAGTACAGAGCAGGAACCCACCGAATAGGCGTGCATGTCACAAGAGTTAAGGCCTTCCTCTCCTACCTTACGAAACGTAACATAGACTAACGTAGCATTGCTGAACCTTGCGTGTCGAGACCACAGGCACTGTCCTCCCCAAAGTCGAGCTGAGTATAGTAGATCAGTAGGGCGCAGAAATCCACCCAATAGCAGTGTATATCGCAAAAGTCAAAGCTACCCTCCCCTAGCCTATCCTAACCTAACCTGCCCAAACGTAACATAGCTCAACCTAACGTGTCGAAGCCGCTACCTTTATCCTCCCCAGAGCCAAGCTGGACATACTAGGGCACAGCGGAGTGCAGAAATCCACCGAAAAGCAGTGTACAACACAAAAGGTGAAGCTATTCTGTCCAAACATACCCTGACCCAATCTAACTGAACGTAACCTGCATCACCATATCGAGCCGAGACTACTATTGCTGGCCTTCCCAGAGCAAAGTTGAAGGTATTAGAGCACTCTATGGCGCAGGTATTCACCTAATGGCAGACTATAGTACGAAAGTCAAAACTATCCTCACCTAACCTAACTAACCGTAACATGACAAAGCGTAAAATAACTCAACCAAGAGCCCCGCGACCATTATTGCCAGCCACCCCAGAGCCAAGGAGAACACATTAGTAGAGAGTAGATGGCAGAAGACCGTATATTCGCTGTGTATATCAGGTAATTCGAAGCCAACCGAACATAACCCAAACCAGCAGAACACATCCAAACAGAGCATAAATCAATCTAACGTGACGAGACCGCTATTGCTGCCTTTCGCAGAGACAAGCAGACCATGCTAGAGCACAGTAGAGCGCAGAAATCCACCGAGTTGCAGTGTAAAGTACAAAAGATAAAGCTGTTCTGTCCAAACTTACCCTCACTCAATCTAACTGAACATAACCTGCCTCACCATATCGAGCGGTGACTACCATTACTGGTATTCGCAGAACCAAGTTGAAAGCATGAGAGCACCCTATGGCGCAGGTATTTACCTATTGTCAGACTATAGCACTAAATTCAGAGCTATCCTCTCCTTGCCTAGCCATTCGTAACATAAACAAACGCAACATAACCCAACCTAACGCGAACCGACCAGAGTTACTGGCCTCCACAGAGCCAAGCAGAACACATTAGTGGAGAGAAGGACACAGAAATCCATAGAAGCTCAGTGTATATCAGAAAAGTCAAAGCTACCCGAACCTAACCCAAACAAACCGAACATAACCAAACTTAGCCTAACTCTAACTAAGGTGCCGAGACCGCAACTGCTACCCACGCGGAGCCAAGCAGGATATAATAGTGCACAGCAGAGCGCAGAAATCCACCAAGTAGCGGTGTATAGCACAGAAGTTAGAGCTGTCCTAACCAAACTTAGCCCAACACAAGCTAACCGAACGCTACATGAGTCAGCGTAACTTGCCGAGGCAACCATTGCTGGCCTTCCTAGAACCAAGCTGGAAGTGTTAGTGCAATGTCGGGCGCAGACATTCACTTAACGGCAGACTATAGCACTGAAGTCAAAGTTATCCTCTCCTTACCTAACCATTCTAATCATAACCAAACGTAACGTAACTCAATCTAACCTGCCGCGA
>NW_016911798.1:0-38664 GCF_001483705.2 Eufriesea mexicana | reverse complement strand
ATAACCAAACAGAGCATAAATCAATCTAACGTGACGAGACCGCTATTGCTGCCTTTCGCAGAGACAAGCAGACCATGCTAGAGCACAGTAGAGCGCAGAAATCCACCGAGTTGCAGTGTAAAGTACAAAAGATAAAGCTGTTCTGTCCAAACTTACCCTCACTCAATCTAACTGAACATAACCTGCCTCACCATATCGAGCGGTGACTACCATTACTGGTATTCGCAGAACCAAGTTGAAAGCATGAGAGCACCCTATGGCGCAGGTATTTACCTATTGTCAGACTATAGCACTAAATTCAGAGCTATCCTCTCCTTGCCTAGCCATTCGTAACATAAACAAACGCAACATAACCCAACCTAACGCGAACCGACCAGAGTTACTGGCCTCCACAGAGCCAAGCAGAACACATTAGTGGCGAGTAGAACGCAGAAATCCATAGAATCGCATTGTATATCACAAAAGTCAAAGCTACTGAAACCTAACATAGACGAACAGAGCTTGGCCAAACGCAGCCTAGCATAACCCAACGTACCGAGGCCGCTACTACTGCCCACCCCAGGGCCAAGCAGGACATACTGGTGCACAGGAGATGGTAGAAATACACGAATAGCAGTGTACAGCACAGAAGTTAGTGCTCTCCTATACAAACATAGTCTAACCCTGCCCAGCCGAACGTAACCTGACAAAACATAAAGTGACGAGGCCACAATTGCTGGCCGTCCCAGATCCAGGCTGAAAACATTGGAGTACTGTAGGTCGTAATTTCCACCTAATAGCAGTCTATGGCAATAAAGTCAAAGCTATCCTCTCCACACCCAAACAAACGTAAAGTGACCAACCGTAGCCTAACGCAAGCTAAAGCTCCGCGACCACTACTGCTGGCCTCCCCAGAGCCAAGCAGAACACGTTTATGGATAGTAGAACGCAGACGTCCATAGAATCGCAGCGTATATCAGAATAGTCGGAGCTAACAATCCCTAACCCAAACCAACTTAACATAGACAAACATAGCCTAACTGAAACTATCATGCCGAGACCGTTATTGCTGCCCTCCCCAGAGACAAGCAGGAGATACTAGAGCACAGTAGAGCGCAGACATGCATCGAATAGCAGTGTTATGCACAAAAGGTAAAGCTATCCTGCGCAAACTTGGCCTGACCCAATCTAACCGAACGGAACATGACAAAACATAACGTGCCGAGACCAGTATTGCTGGCGTTCCAGAACCAGCCAGAACACATTAGTGGAGAGTAGGGCGCAGAGGTCCTAAGAATCGCAGTGCATTTCTGAAAAGTTAAAGCTACCTAAACCTAACCCAAACTAGCAGAACATAACCACATATAGCCTAACTCAACATAACATGTCGTGACCTCTATTGCTGCCCTCCCCAGAGACAAGCAGGACATACTAGAGCACAGTAGAGCGCAGAGGTCCAACGAATAGGCGTGTACAGCGAAAAAGATTAATCTCCCGTAAACAAACTTTGTCTAACCCCGCCTAACCGAACATAACCCAACACAACCTAACGTGCCGCGACCACCATTGCTGGCCTCCACAGAACCAAAGAGGACACACTAGTGGAGAGCAGAAAGCAGAAATCCTTCTAACGCAGTGTATATTAGAAAGGTCAAAGCTACCCAAACCTAACCCAAACCAACGGAACAAAACCAAATATAGCCTAACACAACCAAACGTGCCGAAACCGCTGTCGCTGTCTTCCACACAGCCAAGAAGGACATACTGGATCACAGTAGTGCGGCGATCTCCAACGAACAGCGGTGTACAGGGCAGTAGTTAAAGCTACCAAACGAAGCCTGAACCAACCTAACCGAACGTAATCTTACACATCATGACGTGCCGAAACCCCTATTGCTGGCCTTGCCAGAGCCAAGCTGAAAATACTAAAGCACTGTAGGGAGCAGAAATCCTCCTAACAACAGGCTAAAGCACTAAAGTCAAAGCTACCCTCTCCTAACCTAACCAACCGTAACATATCCAAACGTAACATAACTCAAATTATCGTGCCGGGACCACTATTTCTGGCCTCCAAAGAGCCAAGCAGAGCACATTAGCGGAGAGCAAGGCGCTTATCGTGCCGCGACCACTATTTCTGGCCTCCAAAGAGCCAAGCAGAGCACATTAGCGGAGAGCACGGCGTAGAAATCCATGTAATCGCAGTGTATATAGGAAAAGTCAAAGCTGCCCATGCGTAAACGAAACCAACAGAATAGAACCAAACATTCTGACAAAACCTAACGTGGCGAGACCGCTATTGTTGCCCTCCCGAGAGCCAAGCAGGGCATACGGGATCACAGCAGAGCGTATAGGTCCGCCGAACTGCATTGTACGGCACAAAAGTTATAGCTGTCCACGCCAAGCTGAGCCTGACGCAACCTAACCCAACGTAACCCGACGCGTCTTAACTTTCCAAGACCACAATTGCTGGCCTTCCCATAGTCAAGCTGAAAGCATTCGAGCACTGTAGGGCGCAGAAATACACCTGATAGCAGACTATGGCTCTAAAGTCAAAGCTACCCTCCAATAACCTAGCCAACCGTAACATAACCAAACGTAACATACTTCGAAATAACGTGCCGAGACCACTATTTCTGGCCTCCAAGGAGCCGGGCAGAACTCATTAGCGGAGAGGAAGACGTTGATATCAATATAATCGCAGTGTGTATTAGAAAAGTCGAAGCTGCCCAAACGTTAGCGAAACCAACTGAACATAACCAAACATGGCCTGACACACCCATCGTGCCGATACTGCTATTGTTGCCCACCGCAGTGCCAAGTAGGGCACACTAGATCGCTGTAGAGCGCAGAAGTCCTACGAAAATCGGTGTACAGCCCATAAGTTAAAGCAATCCTGACCAAACTTAGAATAAACCAACCTATCCGAACGTAGCCTGACCAACCATAACGTGCGAAGGCCACCCTTGCTGGCCTTGCCAGAGCCAGGTTGCAAATATTGTAGCACAGTAGGGCGCAGAGGTCCACCTAATAGCTGATCACAGCACTAAAGGCACAGCTATTCCCTCCTAACCTAACCAATCGTAACATGACCAAACGTAACATATCTCAACATAAAGTGCGGCGACCACTATTGCTGGCCTCCCCAGAGAAAAGCAGAACACATTAGTGGTGTCTAGGACGCCGAAATTCATAGTACCGCAGTGTATATCGGAAAAGTAAAAGCAACCCAGAACAACCCAAACCAACAGAACATAACCAGTCGTAGCATAAACCATATTAACGTGCCGATACCGCTATTGCTGCCCTCCCCAGAGCCAAGCAGGTCATACTAGATCACAGTAGAGCGCAGATAATACACCGAATGGCAGTGTACAGCACAAAAGTGAAATTAGCCTATCCCAACCTATAAAAACGTAACACACCCAAACGGGGCATAGCACAGCCTAAAACGACGGGGCCGCTATTGCTGGCCACCGCAGAGACAAGCGGAGAAAATTAGAGCGCAGAAGCGCGCAGATATCGGTGGATAGCTGTTTATAGCACATACACCTGGACGGTCCTATCCGAACCTCAACTAACGGAACATAACCAAGCGTGGCGTAGATCAACCTAACGTGCCGAGACCACTACTGCCGACATCCACGGAGACAAGCATATATACTGTAGCACAGTTGTGCGCAGAAATCCACCGCGCTGCAGTGAATAGCACAAAAGAAAGAGACACCGTAACACAACATTACCAAACCTAGCCAAAGCTAACGCATCGTGGCTCAACAGAGCGTGCCGCTACCGCTGCTTCTGGCTTCCCCTGGATCAAGCAAAATACAATAGAGCACTGTAGATCCCAGAAACTCACGGAATAACAGAGTACAGTACGAAGGTTAAATGTACCTTTACCAAACTTAGCCTGACATAACCTATCCAAACGTAACCTAACACAGCCTGACATGCCAGGAACACTATTGCTTGCCTCCCCAGGGTCGAGCAGAGTATAGTAGAGCGACCTATAGTGTGGAAATTCACCAAATAGCAGCGTCTAGCACAAACGTCAAAGAAATCCTGACCGAAACTTCCCAACACATCCTAACGAAACGTAACTTAACTCAACCTAATGTGCGGAGACCACTATTAATGGACACCCCAGAGCCAAGCAGAACATATTAGAGCACATTAGGGGGCAGAAATCCAGGGAAAGCTGAGTATAGCACAAAAGCCAATGTAGCCTCTACTATCCTAGCCAAACGTAACACACACAAACGTTACATAAGTCAACCTAACTTGACGAGATCACTATTGCAGGCCTGCACAGAAACAAGCTGGATGTACAGCCACATTGCTGTGAGCAGCTCAAAAGCCGTAGATATCCTAACATAACCTGCCCTAACCAAAACTACCAAAACGTAGCATAGCTCAACATGAGGCGTCGCAACCACTGCTCATCGCCTCCACAGATCATAGCAGAATGTATTAGTGCACAGCAGATCACAGATATCCACCGGAAAGCCGTTTACAGCGCGAAAGTCAAAGTAGCGTATCCTGACCAAGCCAAAAGTTACATACTCAAACGTAGCATAGCTCTACCTAACATGACGAGACCACTGTTGCTGGCCTCCACACAGACAAGCAGAATGTACTAGAGCACAGTAGATCACAGATATAGACCGAATAACAGTTTACAGCACGAATGTGGAAGCTACGCTAACCAAATGTAGCCGAACCTGACATAACCAAACGCAACATAAAGCAACCTAACTTGCCGAGATAACTATCGCTGGCATGACCAGGGCCAAGCTGGAACTATTAGAACACAGTAGAACGCAGAACTCCGCGGATAGCCGTGTTGAGCAGCAAAGTCAAACATATCCTTACCCAACTAGGCAAAACCTAACCTACACAAACGTAGTGTAACTATACATAACGGGACGATTGCTGGTCAACCGGAGCCAAGCAGAGCATATTGGGGTACATTAGAGCCCACAAATCCGAAAAATAGCAATGAATAGCAAAAAAAGTCGTAGTTGCCTATACGAACCTAGCCAAACCGAACATATCCAAACGCAACGTAACTCAACCTTACATGACGAAACCACTATTGCAGGGTTCCACAGTGATAAGCAGATCGTAATGGACAACAATAGATCACAGGAATCCATCGCGTTGCAGTGAATAGCACAAAAGCCGCAAATACCCAAACATAACCTGACCTAACCTAGCCTAACCAAACGTAGCATAGCTCAACATAACGTATAGCGGACACTGCTCCTGGCCTCACCATGGCCAAGCGGAATGTAGTAGAGCACAGCGGATAAGAGGAATTCACCTAATAAGAGTGTATAGCACGAAAGTCAAAGCTATCCTAACAATAGTTAACCTAACCTAACCTAACCAAACGTAACATAACTCCACCTAACGTTACGCGACCGCTATTGATCGCCACCCCAGAGCCGAGTAGAGTATAGTACGGCAATGTAGAGCGCAGAAATCCACCGAAAAGCACCGTATGCTACAAAAGGCCAGAATGCCCTAACCTAACCTGGCCTAACATAACCTAACCAAACGTAGCATAGCTGAACGTAAAGCCGCGACCAATACTGCTAGCATCCCCAGAGCAAAGCAGAATACAGTGGGGCAACGTAGAGCGCAGATATCTACCAAGTAGCAATGTACAGCGCAAAAGTCGAAGAAATCCTAACTGAACCTTCCGAACCGAACCTAACGAAACGTAAAATGCATCAACCTAGCGTGCAGGGACCACCATTACTGGCCACCGCAGAGCGAAGCGGAGCATATTATAGCACATTAGAGCGCAGAAATCCACGGAAAAGCATTGTATAGCACAAAAGTCGATGTAGCCTATCCTAACCTAGCCAAACGTGACATACGCAAACGTATTCCAAGAGAAACTAACGTTACGAGACCGCTATTGCTGGCCCCCACGGAGACAAGCAGGATCTACGAGAGCACAGTAGTGCGCAGGAATCCATCGCATTGCAGCGTATTGCACAGAAGTCAAAGTAGCCCCTCCTAACCTAACCAGACGTAACATAACCAAACGTGATCTATCTCAACCCAACATAAAGAGACCGCAATCGCAGACCCCCACAGAGACAGGCAGAGGATGCCGGAGCAGAGTAGCGCATGGAAACCCACCTCATTATAGTGAACAGCACAAGATTCGAAGATAACGTATCCTAATTTCACCAAACGTAACATAACCAAACGTGGCATAGCTCGAGCTAACGTGCCGATACCACTATTCCTGGCCTCCCAAGAGCCAAGCATATTCTGCTACAGCACAGTAGAGCGCAGAAATCCAGCGCATTGCAGTGAGCAGAACGAAAGCCGTAGATATCCAGGCGCAACATGACCTAACCTTAGCTTACCGAACGTAGCATAGCTCAGCATAGCACGACGAGACCACTATTGATGTGCTCCACAAAGACAAGCAGAATACACTGGCGCAGAGTAGCGCAGAGAAACCCACCTCGTTAGAGTGAACAGCACAAAATTCGAATATATCCTATCTTAACCTCACCAAACGCAACATGACCGAACGTCGCATAGCTCAAACCTACGTGCCGAGTCCACTATTGCTGGCCACCCCAGAGCCAAGCAGAATATACTACAGCAGATTTAAGCGCAGAGGTACAGCGAATAGCATTGTATAGCACAAAAGTCAAAGCCATGCGGTCCTAATATGTCCAACCTTAACATGAACAATCGTAACGTAACCCAGCCTAGCGTACCCCGACCTATGTTGCTGGCCTGGTCGAGCAGATCTCACTAGGGGACGGCAGAGCGCAGAAATACATAGAATCGCAGTGTATAGCACAAAAGTCATATTGATCAAATCCTAACCCAAGCTAACATAACCTGACCAAACGTAGCCTACCTCAACATAATGTGTCGCGGCCACAATTGGTTGCCTCCCAGGGGACACGCAGAACATACTAGAGCGCAGTCGAGCGCTGAAATGCAACGAGCAACCTTGGATATCACGGAAGTCGAGGGTGTTCTTACCGAACTTAACCCAACCTAAACTAGCCAAAGGTAACCTAGCACAGTCTAACGTGCGGAGACCAATACTTCTGTCATTCCCATGGCTAAGCGTAACGCAGTAGAGCAGAGTGCAGCACAGGAATGAACCGAAAAGCAGTGTACGGCAGGAATGTATAAGTTAACTTGACCGTGATTCATCTAACCTAACCCAACGGAAAGTAACCCAACCCAAACTAACTTGCCGTACTGCTACTTCTGGCTGCCACAGAGACAATTAGAACATACTAGAGCGCAGTAGAGCGTAGAAGTCGACAGAAGAGCAGCGTATGGCACAAAGGTCCAAGCGACGCTATACTACCTTAACCAAATGTAATATAAGCAAACGTAGCTAAACTAAAGAAGCCTGAAAAGACCACTACTGCTGGCCTCCCAAGAGCCACTGAGTATATGCTAGAGTGTAGTAGAGCGCAGGAATCCGCGGATGGCAGTGTATAGCACAAAGGTCTAGAATATCCAATCCTAACATCACCAGAAATGGAATGTCCAAACGTAGCATAACTCAACCGATCGTGCTGAGACCACTATCGCTGTGCTCCCCAGATCCAAGCAGAATATACTAGGGCACAGCAGAGCGCAGAAACCCACCGCATTGCAGTGTGCAGCACAAAAGTCAGACATACCCTGCCCTAACTTGACCTTACCTAACCCATTCAAACGTAGTGTGAATAAGCGTGACGTGGCGAGACCAATATCTCTGACCTCCCAAGTGACAAGCTGAGCACGAAGGTCGAAGTATCCTATCCTAACCTAGCTAAACGTAACTTATCCAAACGTAACCAAACTAGCCCTAACATGACGAGGCAGCTATTGCTGACCACCACAGATACACGTAGAGTGCACTGGAGTACAGCGGATCGCAAAAATAATCCGCACTGCAGTTAATAGCACAAATTGGGAGATACACTTATATAACGTGACCTAATCTAATCTAACCAAACGTAGCGTAACTCACCGGAGCGAGCCGCAAGCGCTGCGGCCGGACTCCACAGAGCCATGCGGAATACAGTAGAGCACCGTAGATCACAGGAACCCGCCGTACAATATTGCGTATGCAGTTAACAGCACAAATTGGAAGATATCCTTAGATAACGTGACCTAACCTAATCTAACGAAACGTAGCGTAACTTACCGGAGCGAGCCGCAAGCGCTGCAGCTGGACACCAAAGAGCCATGCGGAATACAGTAGAGCACCGTAGATCACAGGAACCTGCCGTACAATATTGTGTAGCACGATAGTCGGAGCCACCGTTACCAAAAGTAACATAATATAACATAGTCAAACGTAGCCTAAGCCAACATAAAGTGCCGCGGCTGTTGCTGGCCGCCCCAAGGCCAAGCAGAGTATAGTAGAGCAGAGTCGAGTGCAGAAATCCTCCTAATAGAATTGTACAGCACGAATGTCACAGATATCTTGACCGAGCTTGATATAACCTAACCTAACCAAACGTAGCATAGCTCAATATAACGTGCTGCGACCACTGCTGCTAGCATCCCCAGAGCCAGGCAGAATATAGTAGAGCAGAAATCCACCGTTTTGCAGTACGCAGAGAAAAAATTGGATATAACCAAACCTAACCTGTCCTATGCTAAGACATCCAAACGAAGTGTAGCTCAACAGCGCGTTTCGCGATCACCGCTGTCGGAAACCGCATAACGAAGCAGAATATAGCAGAGCACAGTAGACGACATGAGCCCATCGGGTAATAGTGTATAGCACGAAAGCGGAAGCCATCCTAACCAAACAAAACTCAACCTAGCCAAACCAAACGCAACCTAAGCCAACCAATCGTGTCACAACCACTACTGCCGGCGCCTCAGTGTCGAGCAGGGTATAGTAGGGCAATGTGGAGCGCTGAAATACTCCGAACAGCAGCGAATGGTACAATAGTGAAAGTTACCCTACACCAACATAAACAAGCGTAGAAGAACCAAACGCAACCAAATCCAATCTAACGTGCCCAGACCACTGCAGCTGGCCTCACCACCTGCAGGCGGAACACAATAAAGGAGAGTAGAGCGAAGGAGCCCATATAATGGCAGTGTGTATCTGAAAAGTCGAAGCTATCTTCACTCGACCCAAACTAACCTAGCATAACCAGACGTAACCTATCAAGAGCTATCGTGACGCTATCACTATTGCTGGCCTCCCCGGAGCCAAGCAGGGCATATTAGGAGAGAGCAGAGTGCAGATATGCACTGAAAAGCAGCGCACCGCTCAAAAGTCAGATCTCTCCTGCCCTAACTTATCCAAACGTAATAAATCTAAACGTAGCCTTACTTAACCCATCGTGCCGAGACAAATATTGCTGTCCTCCGCAGAGTAAAGCTGAGTATGTTAGGGCAAACTAGATCGTAGAAATAGACTGCTTTGCAGTGAAAAGCACAAAAGTCAATGATAGCCTGACCAAACCTATCCCAACCTAACACGACTATACGTAACATAACTCAACCTAACGTGCCGAAGACAACTATTGCTGGCCTCCCCAGAGCCTAGCAGGGCATATTAGAGCACAGTAGGGCGCAGAAATCCGGCGAATAGCAGTGTATAGCGCAAAAGTGGAAGCTGCTCTAGCCTAATACACCAAAACGTAACATAAACGAACGTAACATTGCTCTACGCAACCGACCTCCACAACTATTGCTGACCTCCCCAGAGGCAAGTAGAATATACTACAGCACAGTAGGTAACAAACACGCGCGGCGTTTCAGTGCACAGCGCAAAAATCAAAGGAATCGTAAGCTAACCTGACCTAACCAAACCTAACCGAACGGTCCCTAAATCAACGTATCGTTCCGATGCCACAAATGCTGGCCCACCCAGAGACAAGCTGAACCTGTTAGAGCACAATAGCGTTCAGAAATCTACCGATTAGCTGTTTATAGCTCCAAAGTCAAAGCTATACTCTCCAAGCCTGTCCAATTGTAACACAACCAAACGTAACATGACTCAACCTAACGTGCAGCAACCACTATTGCTGGCCTCCCCAGAGTTGAGCATAGTATAGTAGGGCACAGTAGAGCGCAGAAGTACACCGAATAGCAGTCTATGCCATGAAAGTTGAAGCTATCCAAACCTAGCCAAAACGAGCATAACCTAACCAAACGCAACCTAACACAACCTAACTTGCCGGGACTAGTATTACTGGTATCCAGAAGTCCAAGCGGAGCATAATAGTGGACAAGGGAGCGCAGAAATATATAGAATCGCTGTGTGAAGCGGAAAAGTCGAAGCCGCCATGTCGCAGCATAACCAAACTTAGCATAGCCAAACGTAACCTGCCTATGCCTAACGCGCCGCGGCCACTACTGCTCTCCTCGCAAGCGCCAAGCAGAGAATATTAGAGCACAGTGGAGCGTAGAAATTGAACGCATTTCATTGTGTAGCGCAGTAGTCAAATCTATCCTAACCTAACCCAGAGTAACCTCGCCCAACATAACGTAATCCAACTCAACACAACGTGCGGCGACCAGTGTTGCTGTCCTACACAAGGACGAGCAAAGCATAACAGAGGAAATTGGAGCGCAGAGACCCATAGAATCGCAGTGTATAGCGGAAAGTAGAAGCCTTTCAAACTTAACCAAGGCCAACGTAACCAGACCAAACGTAACCTAACACAACCTAACGTGCCGAGACGGCTACTGCTGGCCACCCCAGATCCATGCAGAAAATACTGGAACACAGTAGAACGCAGAAATGCGCGGACAGCGGTATACAGCATAAAAGACGAAGATATCCTAACCTAACGCTGTCTAACCTAACCTATAGAAAGGTAGCATGATTCGACAAAACGTGCCGCGACCACTGCTGCAGGCGTCCTCTGAAGCCAAGCACAATATACTAGAGCACATTGGATCACAGGGATCCAAAGCATAACAGCGTACAGTACGATAGTCAAAGCTATCCTAACCGAAGTTAGCCTAGCCTAATCAAACCAAACGTAACCTAACCCATACTAACCTGCCACGAACCCCACTGCTCGCATCACCATAGTCGAGCGGAATATAGCGGAGCAACGTAGAGCTCGGAAATGCACCGAATCGCAGTGTACAGCACAAAAGCAAGGAAACCCTAGCCAAGCCTTCCTAACCTAACCCAACGATACGTAACCTAGCTCAAACTAACGTGCCGTGACCACTATCACTGGCCACCGCAGAGAGAAGCAGAGCACATTAGAGCACAGTAGAGCGCAGCAGTTTGCAGAAACCAGTCTATAGCACAAAACTCTAAACTATCGTATCCTTATCTTACCAAACGTAGCACACACTAGCGTAGTGTATCTCAATCTGACGCGACGAGACAGCTACTGCTGGCCTCTCCAGGTGCAAGCAGAGTATACAAGAGCACAGCAAGGAGCAGAAATTCACCTCATTGCAGTGCATAGCGCAAATGGCAAACATACTGAGACCTAACCTGACCATACCTAACCTATCCAAACATAGTGTAACTGAACATGACGTGACGAGACCAATATTGTTCTCATTCCAGAGTGGAACAGAGAATAGTAGAGCTATGTACAGGGCAGAAATGCATCCAATAGCAGTGTAAAGCATGAGAGTCGAAGTAGCCTATCCCATCCTAGCCAAACGTAACATACCCTAACGTAACTTAGCTTCACCTAACATGACGAGACCACTATTGCTGACCTCCACAGAGACAAGGGGATTGAACTGGAGCACAGTAGTGCGCAGAAATCCACCGCATCGAGGTGAAGAGCGCAAAAGTCGTAGATATCCTAACCAAGCCTGTCCTAACCTAACCCATCCAAACGTAGTGTAACTCAACATAACGCAATAAGACCAATATCGCTGGACTCCCCAAGGCCAAGCAGAGCATATTAGAGCACAGTAAGTAGGAGAAATGCACCGTACAGCAATATGTAGCACAAGAGTCAAGGCTACCGCATCATAACCTGACAAAGCGTAACGCCACCCATTGTAACCTATCTCATACTACCGTGACAAGGACGCTAATGCTGGCCACCCCAGAACCAAGCAGAATGTACTAGAGCACAGCAGAGAGCTGAAATCCTCCGAATTGCTGTGTACAGCACATAAGTCTAAGATACCATAACCTAATATCTCTTAAATTGACCTAAGCTACCCAAACGTAATCTACCGCTACCTAACGTGCCACGAACGCTATTGCTCGTTTCCCCAGAGTCGAGCAGAGGACAGTAGCGCAATGTGGAGCGCAGAAATCCATGGAATGGCAGTGTACAGCCTAAACGCAGAAGAAATCCTAACCAAGCCCTCCTAACCTAACCTAACGAAACGAAGCCTAAGTCAATCTAACGAGCCAAGACCGCCATTACTGGCCACCGCAGAGGCATGCAGAGCATATTGGAGCGCATTATAACGCAGAAATTCATGAGATAGCAGTGTATAGCACAAAAGCCATAGTAGCCTATTTTAACCTAGCGAAACGTAACATACCAAACGTAACCTAACTAAACCCAACATGAGGAGACAGCAATTGCTGGCCTCCACAGAGAAAAAACAGAATGTGCTAGAGCACATCAGTGCGCAGAAATGCATCGCATTGCAGTGAATGGCATAAATGTCGAAGATATTCCAACACAGCTTGTCCTGACTTAACCTAACCAACTTAGCCTGACCCCACCTAACGTGCCGCGACCAGTATTGCTGTCCTACGCAGAGCCACGCAGAAGATGATTGAGCACAGTAGAACGCAGTTATCCACCGAATAACAGTGTACAGCACAAATGTGCAGGCTATCACATCCTAGCATAGCCATACGTTACATGAACATACGTAACCTTTTCAAACTAACGCGTCGATAGGACTACTTCTGGCCTCCCTGGAGCCAATCAGGGGTCACGGGAACGCAGTAGAGCGCAGAATTGCCCGGATAGCAGTGTATAGGACAAATATCTATACTATCATAGCCCAACCTCACCAAACGTAACACAACCGAACGAAGCATAACACAACCAAACGTGCAGAGACCACTACTTCCGGCCTCCGCAGAGCCAAGCAGAATATACTAGAGCACAGCAGAGCGCAGAAGTCCACCGCATTGCAGTCTCTAGCACAAAAGTTTAAGATATCCTAACATAACCTGACCTATCCTAACCTAAGCGAACGTAGCCTAATTCATCATAACGTTCGGAGAGAGAAATTGCTAGCCTGCACACGGCCCAGAAGAATAAATTAGGGCACAGTAGACTGCAGGAGTTTGCCGTATAAAAGCGTATAGCACGAAAGACAAGAATAACCTATCGGAACTAACCTAATGTAACATAGCCGAATGTAACATAACTGAAACTAACGTGCCGAGAGCGCCACTGCTGGCCTCCCCAGAATCAAACAGAACATACAACAGCTCAGTAGGCCAAAGAAATCGACCGAATAGCTGCTTATAGCACAAAAGACGAAGCTGCCTTATCTTGGACTCTCCTATCATCACATAAACAAACGAAACATAACGCAAACCAACGTGCCAAGACCACCATGGCTGGCTTCCCCAGAGCCGAGCAGAGCGTACTAGAGCCGAGTAGATGGCAGAAATCCACCACATAGCAGTGTGCGGCACAGAAGTTAATGCTACCCTGTCACAACATAACCAAACGAAACGTAATCAAACTTAACATAATACAGACTAACGAGGCGAGACCACAGTTGCTGTTCCCCACAGAGCTAAGCATAACATGTCGAAGCACATCAGAGCACAGGAAGCCACCGGACAGCAGTGCATAACACAAGAGCCAAAGCTATCTTACCTTAACCAAGCCAAACGTAAGGTAACCGAACGTAACATAAAAAAACACAGCGTGCCGAGTCTAATATAACTGTCCTCCCCAGAGACAAGCAGAGTATACTAGAGCAACGTAGAGCGCCGAAATCCATCCAATGGCAGTCCATAACGCGATAGTCCATTCTACCTTCTCCTAACGTAGTCAAACGTAGCACAGCAGAACGCAACCTAACTCAACCTATCGCCCAAGGACATTATAGCCCTAATCCCCAGAGCCAAGCAGAATGTACTAAAGCACAGTAGATCTCCAAAATCCGCCGGCATGCATTGAATAGCACAGTAGCCAGATATATCAAAACATTACTAGAACTAGCATAAACTAAGCTCGCGCAGCCTTACTGAACTTATCGTGCCGAGACCACTATTGCTACCCTCCCCAGAGGCAAGTAGAACATAAAAGAGAAAAGTAGGGCCCGGGAATCCACCGAAGAAGAGTGTATAGCTCGGAAGTCAAAGCTATCGTATCCTTACTTAACCAATCGTCACATAACCAAACTTAGCATATTTGATCCCAATGTGCAGGGACCACAGTAACTGGCCGCCCCAGCGCCAAGCAGAGTATGGCAAAGCTGAGTAGAGCGCCGATTTCCAACGAATAACAGCGCCCAGCACGAAAGTCGAAGCTATCCTTACCGGATGTTGCGTAATATGACCCAACCGAATGTAACGTAACTCATCCTAACGAGCCGAGGACATAATTGCAGACCTCCCGGGAGGCAGGCGCAACGTACTTCGGCACTGTAGAGAGCACGAGTCCACCGAAGAGCAGTGTATAGCACAAAAGTCAAAGCTACGCTATACTAACCTAACTAATCGTGACAAAATCGAATGTCACCTATCTCTACCCGAAATCCCGCGATCACTATTGCTGGCCTCCCAGAGCAGAGCAGAACATGTTAGTGGAGAGAGGAGCACAGAAATCCATAGAACCGCAGCGTGTAGCAGAAAGGTCAGAACTACACAAACCTAACCCAAACTAATATACCCTTACCAAATGTAGCCTAACGCAACGCAACGTGCCGAGATCGCTATTGCTGCCCACCCCAGAGAAAGGCAGGACATGCCATAGCACAGTAGAGCTCAGAAGTCCACCGAGTAGCAGTGCGTAGAACAAAAGTGATAGCTTTCCTCTCCTAACATAACCAAACGTATCATAAACGAACGTACCTTAACTGAACACAACGTGCCGGGGCCACAATTATTGCCATACCCAGAATCGCGTAGAGTATAGTAGAGCACACTAGAGCGCTGAAATGCACCGAATAACGGTGTACGGCACAAAAGTCGAAGCTACCTTCTCCTACCTTAATATAACCCGACATAGCCGAACGTAACCTAACACATCACAACGTGCCGCGACAAATATTACTGGACTCCCCAGAGTCTAGCAGAGTATAGTAGAGCAATATAGCGCGTAAAAATCCACTGTATAGCAATGTAAGACGCAAAAGCCAGAGCTACCCTGTCCTAACATATACAAACGCAATAAAGCCAAACGTGACCTAACTCGACCTGATGCGACTAGACCACTCTTCCAGGCCTCCTCAGGGTCGAGTGTATAGTACAGCTATGAAGAGTGTGTGAATCCACCGAATATCAATGTAAAGCACAAAATCCATGGTTACCCCATCCTAACCTAACCAAGCGCACCTAACCAAACGTAACATGACTGAACCTAACGTGACTAGACCACTATTACAGGCCTCTCCAGAGGCCAGCGGAATAAGCTATAGCACATTAGAGCGCAGAAATCCGCCGCATTGAAGTGTATAGCACAAAAGTCGAAGACAACCTAACCTAGCCTGCTCTATGCTAACCTAACCAAACGTAGCCTAACACAGCATAACGTGTCGAAATTACCATTGCAGCGAACCCCAGAGGAAAGCAGAGAATATTAGCGCAGTGTAGGGAGCAGAAGTCCACAGAGTAGCAGCGTATAGCATAATAGTCCAAGCTATTCTAGCCAAACGTAACATATCACAACCAAACGTGCCGTGACCACAATTCCTGACGTCAGTAGACACAAGCAAAGTGCGACACAGCACAGTAGAGCTCAGAAATCAACCGAGCAAGAACGTATGGCGCAAAGGTTATAGTTATCCTCTCCTAACCCAACTAATCGATACATACCCAAACGCAGCCCATCACAAACTAACGTGCGGCGACCACTATAACCAGCCTCCCCTGGGTCTAGCACATTCGAGTGGAGCAAAGCGGAGGGCAGAAATCCACCGAATACAAGCGTATAGTACAAAAGTCACAGATATTCAAACCAGAGCAGACCTAACCAAACCTAACCAAACGTAGAGTTACTTAACCTAAGGTGCCGCGAACCCTATTGCTGACTTCCACAGGGGGAAGCAGAATATAGTAGAGCACAGTAGAGCACAGAAGTCTATAGGATATTAGTGTTGAGCGCATATGTCAAAGCTATTCTAACCAGACCCAACCGAACCTAACCTATCCAAACGTAACCAATCCCCAGTTAACGGGTCGCTACCAGTATTGCTAGCATTCACAGGGCCAAGCAGAGCATAATAGCGCAGAGTAGAGCGCAGAAATCTATAGAATCGCATTATATAGCTGAAAAGCCGAAGGTATGGTAACCTAACCAGCGCAAACGTAACCTAGCCAGACGTATCCTATTTCAACCGATCATGCCGAGACCGCTATTACTGGATTCTCCAGAGCGATACAAAACATGCTACGGCACAGCTGAGAGTGGAAATACACGGAAAAGCAGCGTATACCGCGAAAGTCAAATATGTCCAAACTTGACCCAAGTTAACGTACCGAATCCAAACGTAACCTAACCCAACCCAACGGGCCGAGACCACTATTACTGGCCACCTCAGATTCGAGTAGGGTATAAGAGAGCAATGTAGAGCGCAGAAATCCAACGAATGGCAGTTTATGGCACGAAAGTCAAAGTTATGTTATCCTAACCTAACCAAACGTAACGTAACCGAACGTGACAGCACTCCACCTAACCGCCCTACAACACTATTGCTGACATCGCCAGAGTCAAGCGGAATGGGCTGATTCACAGTAGAGCACAGAAGTCCGCGTCGTTGCTGTGTAAAGCAAAAAAGTCAAAGCAACTCAAACATAACCCAAAGCAACATAAATTAACCAAACGTAGCTTAACACAATCGAACGTGCCCAGATCGCTACTACTGCCCCCCCCCCCATTGTCGCGCAGAGTACAGTAGAGGAATGTAGAGCATAGAAGTTCTTCGAGTATCGGTGTATAGCACAAAAGTAAAAGATACCTTCTCTTAACTTAACCAAACGTTGCATAACCGTATGCACCGTAACTCAGACTAACGTGTCGAGACCACTACAGCTGGCCACCGCGTATCCAAGCCGAATGTACTAGGGCTCTGTAGAGCGCATGGATGACAGTATAGCTGCGTATATCACACAAAGACAAATCCATATTGACAAAGCTTATCCTAACCTAACTAAAGCGAACGGGACCTAGCTCAAGAAAACGTGCCACGAAAATTATTGCTGTCCTCGCCGGAGACAAGCAGAGTACATTAGAGCACAGTAGGCCTCAGAAGCCCACGGAATAGCGCTGGAAAGCACAAAAGTTTAAGCTGCCCTATCCTAACTTAACCAATCGTGACATAGCCAAGCGTGACATAACTGAAAGTGAGACCACTATTGCTGTTCTCCGCATGGGCCATGCAGAACGTATTAGATGAGAGAATGGCGCTGAAATCCATAGAATCGCAGTGTGTAGCAGAGAAATCAAATCTATCCAAACCTTACCAATGCTAACATAGCATAACCTAACCAACGTATCATAACTAAACCTAACGTGCCACTACCACGATTGCTGGCATCCCGGGAGTCGAGCAGCGTATAGTAGAGCAACGTAGAGCGCAGGAATCCACCGAGTGACAGTGTATAGCGCAAGAGTCAAAGCTATCCTGTCCAAAACTGGCCAAACGTAGCACAACCGAACGCAACCTACCTCAGACCAACGTACCGCGATCAGTATTGCTGGCCCCCACAGAGCCAAGCAGGGCAAAATAGAGCAGAGTAGAGCGCAGAAATCCATAGAATCGCAGTATACAGCAGGAAAGTCGAAGCTATCCAAACCTAACCAGAGCTGACATAACATAACCAAACGTATCTCATCAGACACTATCGTGCCGAGACCACGATTACTGGCAACTGCAGAGCCAAGCAGAACATACTAGAGAACAGCAAAGCGTAGAAATACACCGAATAGCAGCGTATACCGCGAAAATCAAATCTATCCAAACCGAACCCAAGCTAACGCAACGTAACCCAACGTAGCATAACCAAACCTAACGGGCCGAAACCACTTCTACCGGCCTCCCCAGAGCCGTGCAGATCGTAGCAGAGAAACGTAGAACGTAGAAATCCACCGAATAGCAGTGTATAACTCAAAAGTTAAAGGTACCCTATCCTAACCCATCAAAACGTAATATAACCAAACGCAACATAACTCAACATAACGTGCCGGGACAACTATTGCTGGCCACCGCAGAACCAGACAGGATATACTAGAGCATAGCAGAGCGCAGACATCCACCAAATAGCAGTATATAACACAAAAGACAAAGATATCACAACCTAACCTGACCTTACCTGACCTAACCAAACGTGGAATAACTGAACCTAGCGAAACGAGATCTCTATTGCTGGACTCCCCAGAGTCAAGCATAACATATTAGAGCACAGCATGGCGCAGAAGTCCCCCGCATTGACGTGTATGGCACAAAAGTCGAAGGCATCCTATCGTAAACTAACCAAACGTAAGCTGACAGAACTCAACTTAACTCAACCTAACGTGCCGATACCACCATTTCAGGCCTTGCCAGTGCCAAGCAGAGCATATCAGAGCACAGTAGATCGCAGGAATCCACCGAATACCCGCGTATAGCACAAGAGTCAAAGCATTCCTTTCCTCACCTAACCAAACGTAACATACCCAAACGTAACCAAACCTTACCTAACGTGCCGCCGCCAATATTGCTGCCCCCCCCCCGACTCTAGCAGAACATATTAGAGGAGAGTAGAGCGCAGAAATCCATGGAAACGCATTGCAAATCAGAGAAGCCAGAGATACATAATCCTAACTCATACTAACTTATCCTAACCTGACGCAGCGTGCTCAGCATAACGTGCCGCGACCACTATTGCTGGCTACCACAGGGCCAAGCTGATTAGAGTGGAGCGCAGTAGAGGGCCGGAATCAACCGATTAAGAGTGTATAGCACGAAAATCAAAGCGAACCCAACCAAACTTACCCTAACATATCCTATCCAAACGTACCCTATCTCAATCTATGGTGCCCATATCAATATTAAAGGCTTCCCCAGAGCCAAGCAGTACATACTAGAGAATAGTATGCCGCAGAGATCCACCGAATAGCAGCGTATGACACAAAAGCCGATGCCGTCCTAACCAAACATACCCTAACCTAACATAACCGTACGTAACCCACCACAACCTATCGTGCTACGACCGCTATTGCTGGCCTCACTAGAATCCAGCAGAATATAGTAGAGCAATGAAGACTCAGGAATTCGCTGCATGGCAGAGTATAGCACGAAAGCCAAAGATATGCTTTCTTAACCTAACCAAACGTAGCATATACAAACCAAAATAACTCAAAGTAACGTGCCTAAACCACCGTTGCTGACATCCACGGGGACATGCAGAAAATACCAGAGCACAGAAGAGCGCAGTAAATCTGCCGAATTGGAGTTTAATGCAGAAAAGTGAAAGATGTACTAACCTAACCTGTCTTAACCTAACATAACCGAACGTAACCAAGCCCAACCTAACGTACCTAGCCCACTACTGCTGGCATCCGCGTAGCCTAGCTAGGCATATTAGAGGAGAGTAGAGTGTATAGGACATGGAATGGAAGTGTATAGCACGAAAGTCAAAGATATTCCAACCTCACTCAAACAAACATAACCTAACCTAACGTAACATAACTCGACCTAGTGCGCCGCGGCCACTATTTCCAGAACTCCCAGAAGGAAGCAGGGTGCATTAGATCACAGTAGAGCACAGAAATTCACCGAATAGAATTGCGCAGCACAAAAGCCGAAGCTACCCCAACCTAACCTAACCAAACATACCACGGCCAAACGTAGCCCAAATAGAAACTAACGAGCCTAGACCGCAACAGCTGACCTCCCCACATCAAAGCTGAAAATTCTAGGGCGCAGTAGAGAGCAGAAACCCCCGCAATGAAGTGTAGATCAGAAAAGTCGATGATGACCTAACCTATCCAGGCATAACCAAACCTAACCAAACGTAGCATAACTATACCTAACCTGCCGAGACCAATACTGCTGGCCTCACCAGAGCCAAGCCGAATATACTAGAGCTCATTAGAGCCGGGGAATCCACCATAGAGCAGTGTATAGCGCAAAGGTCATAACTTTCCGTTCCTAACATACCCGATCGTAACATCCCAAAACGTAGCCAAACTCTACCTAACGTGCCACCCCCACTATTGCTGGCCTTCCCAGCGCTATGCAGAACATATGAGAGAAGAGCGGATCGCAAAAAACCATAGAATCGCAGTGTACGGAGGAGAAGTCAATAATACACGGACCAAACCCATAGTAACATATCCCAACCTGACATAGCAAACACATTATAACGTGCCGCGGTTACTATTGCTGTCCTCCACAGTGCCAAGCAGGTTACTGTATAGCAGTGTAGAGGGCAGGAATCCGTCGAATAGCAGGCTGTGGCAAAAAAGTCAAAGACAATCACTCCCAACCTAACGAAACGAAACATAGACTTACGCAACCTAACTCTGCCTAACGTGCGGCGGCAACTATTTCTGCGCTCCGCAGAGCCAAGCAGATGATATTAGAGAACAGAAGAGCGCAGAAGTCTCCGTATACCTGTGTATAACACAAAAGACAATGCCATCATAGCCAAACGTAACCTAACCTAGCGTAACCGAACGTAACATATCTTAACCTATCGTGACGCGACCGCTACTTCTGGCCTCCATAGAGACGAGCAGAGTGAAGTAGAGCAATGTAGGGCGCAGAATTCCGCCGCATTGCCGTGCAGAGCAGAAAAGTAGAAGATATCCTGCCAAACCTGATCTAACATAACCAAGCCAAACGTAACCAACCCCAACCTAACGTGCCTAGCCCACAATTGCTGGCATCCCCATCGACAATCAAGGCATGTAAGAGGAGAGTAGCACGCAGACATCCATAGAACGTCAGTGTACGGTGCGAAAGTCAATGGCTTCCCAACCTAACACAAACAAACCTAACATAACAAAAGGAAGCCTGACACAACGTAACGATCCGCGGCCACAATTTCTGGTAATCCCAGAGCAAAGCACGGAATATTAGGTAACAGGATGGAGCAGAAATCGACCGAATAGCAGTGTACAGTACAAAAGGCGAAGCTACCCTCCACTAACCTGACCAAACGTATCATAAGCAGACGTAACGTCACCCAACCTGACGTCCCGCGAAAGCCATTGCTGCCCTCACGAGAGATAAGCAGAGTAAATCAGAGCCATGTGGTACACTGAAATCGCCCGATTAGCAGTGTACAGCAAAAAGCAGGAGGTATCCTAATATAATCTGGCTTAACCTAACCAAATCGCACGTAACCAATGACAACCTAACGCGCCCTGACCGCAATTGCTGGCCTCCCCACAGCCAAGCAGGGCATACTAGAGGAGAGTAACGTCCAGAGCTGCATAGTGTGGCAGTGTACAGCACGAAGGTCAAATATATCCTAACCTAACCCAAACAAACCGAAGCTAACCGAGCATAAAATAACACAACCTAACACGTGGCGGCCACTACTTCAAGCATTCCCAGTTCAAAGCAGGCAGTGTTAGATAACAGAGGAGCGCAGGAATCCATTGAATATCAGTGTACAGAAAAAAGTCAAAGCTATCCTACCCTAATCTAATCAAACTTAACATAGCCATACGAGTTCTATCTCAAACTAACGTGCCGAAACCGCTAATGATACCCTCCCCAGTGTCAAGCAGAAGATACCAGAACGCAGTAGGTCGCAGAAATCCACCGAAAAGCAGTGTACACCTCGAAAGTCAGAGCTATCCAGGCCTATACCAGACAAACATATCCTAACCAAACGTAGTCTAACTCAACCTAACGTGCCGCGATCGCTTTTGCTGGCCCCCCAGCGCCAAGCAGAGCACATCGGTGCGATGTAGAGGGCAGAAATCCACCGACCAACTGTGCACAGCACAAAATTCGAAGCTATCACCACCAAACATAGCCAATCGTTATATAACGAAACGTAACATGGCACAAACTTACGTGGCGCGACAACGATTGCTGTCATCCCCAGAGCCCAGAAGAACATATTAGGGCACAGTAGAGCGCAGAAACCCACCGTATAGCAGTGTAAAACGCAAAAGTCAAAGCCATCCTAAACATAATTAACCTAATCTAACGTAACGAAGCGTAACATAACACAACTTACCATGCCACGGCCGCTATGGCTGATATCTACAGAGTCGAGCAGGGAATAGTAGAGCTACCAAGAGCGCAAAAATCGAAAGAATAGCCGTGTAAAGCGCAAAAGCCAAAGCTATGCTATACCAACCTATCCAAGCGTAGCATAATCAAACGAACCTTAACGAATTCAACTTAACGTGCCGCGACCACTATTGCACGACTGCCCTCGGCCAAGCGGAATACAGCAGAGCACAGCAGAGCGTAGAAACCCATCGAAAGCCAGTTTGTACCACAAAAGCCACATCTAACCAGTCCCAACCAAAGCTAACGTAACGAAGCGAAACGCAGCATAACTCAACATAACGTCCCGAGACCCCTTTTTCTGGCCCGCCCAGAGTCAAGCAGAGTATAGTAGAGCAACGTAAGGCGCAGAAATATGACAAATATGAGTGTATACACAAAAGTCAAAGCTATACTGACCATAACTATCCAAACGCAATACAAACAAACGCAATCTAATCTGCCGTAACGTGCCGAAGCCTCCATTGCAGGCCTCCCCAGAGCAAAGCAGAATATAGCCGAGCACAGTAGAGAGCAGAAAGCCTCCAAATAACAATGTATTGAACAAAGGTCAAATATATCCTGAACAAACCTTACCTAATCAAACCTAGATTATGTAACCTGATGATACGGGACCTATGTTGCTGGCCTCCCCAGAGCCACGCAGAATATACCACAGCACAGTAAAGCGCATGAATCCACCGAATAGCCGCATACGGCACAAAAGTCAAAGCCATCCTGTCTAAACCTATTCTAACATAACGAATCCAAAAGTGACATCTCTCAACCTAACGTGCCACGAACATCATTGCTGGCCTCCACGGAGACAAGCAGAACCTATTAGAGCACAGTAGAGCGCTGAAATCCAACGGATGGCGGTGCATAACACAAAATGTGAAGCTACCCTTTCCTTACTTAACCAATCGTCACATAACCGAACGCAGCCTAACTAAATATAACGGGCCGGAACTAATATTGCTGGCCTCGATGGCGTCAAGCGGAGCATGATATAGCACAGTAGGGCGCAGAAATCCGCGCATTGAAGTGTAAAGCTGGAAATTGGAGGATATCCCAACCCATCCTGACCTAACCAAACTGTCAAACGTAAACCTTCCTAACCCAACGGGTCAAGCCCGCCATTGCTGGCCTGCCCATTGCCAAGCAGGGCACATGAGAGGAGAGTAGAACGCATAGGACCATAGGACGCCTGTGTAGAGAACGAAAGTCAAAGGTATCCCAACCACAACGACAAACCTAACCTAACCAAACGTAAACTAACACAAGGTAACGCGTCGCGGCTGTTATTTCTGGAATTTGGCAGAGCAAAGCTGGGAATATTTGGTCACAGTAGAGCGTAGATATCCACCGAATGGCAGCGTACAGCACAAAAGTCAAGGCCATCCTGTCCCAACCTAGCCAAACATAGCGCAAAGGAACGTAGAGCACATAAACCTAACGCGCCAAGAACAATTTTGCTGACCTCCCCAGAGCCAAGCAGAGCATCCTAGAGCATAGTAGACCCCAAAAATCCGCCGCATTGAAGTTTAAAGCTGAAAAGTAAGAGGTATCCTGGCCAAACGTGACCTGTCCTAACCAATCGTGCCTAGCCCACAATTGCTCGCCTCCACATCGCAAAGCAGCGCATGTTAGTCGATAATATAACGCAGAGGTCCATAGGACGGCGGTGTGTGGTACGAAGGTCAAGGGCATCCCAACCTAACCAAAACAAACATAACCTAACCAAACGTAATCCGACTCAACCGAACGTACCGCGACCGCTATTGTTGACCTCCACAGGTCCATGCAGGACATATTAGAGGAGAGTAGGGTGAAGAAATCCATATAATCGCAGTGTATATCAGAAAAATCGAAGCAATCCAGATCTTAGTATGCTAACATAAACTAACCGAACGCAACATAACTCAACCTAGCATGCAGCGGCCACTATTTCTGGCCACGCCAGAGCAAGGCAGAGAATATTAGAGCACAGTGGAGCTGAGAAATCCACAGAAAGCAGTATGTAGCACGAAAGTCAAAGGTACCATATCCTAACCTAACCAATCGCGACACTTGCAAAGGTATCAAAGATCAACCAAACGTGCAGCCGCCTATATTGCTGGACTCCCCAGAGCCACGCAGAGCATATTGGATGAGAGTAGGGCGCAGAAATCCATAGACTCGCAGTGTACAGCAGAAAAGTATCAGATATCCAAATCTAACCCAAAATAACGTAACCCAACCTAACGTAGGCAAACACAACGTAACGTACCGCGACCACTATTGCTGGCCACCACAGGGTCTAGCAGACTCGATTGGAGCACAGCGGAGCCCAGGATTCAATCGAATAGCTGTGTATAGCACGAAAGTCAAAGCTACCCTGACCAGACATACCTTAACCGATCATAGCCAAACGTAACTTGACCGAAACCTAACGTGCCACGAGCACTATTGCTCTCATCCCGACAGTCGAGCAGGGTATAGTAGAGCAACGTAAAGCATAGGAATCCACCGAATCGCCGTGTACAGCACAAAAGTCAAAGCTAGCCTGCCCTAACCTTACCAAGCGTAGCATAGCCAAACGTTATGTATCTCAACCTAACATGCCGGGACCACTTCTGCTGGCCTCCCCAGAGACATGCATGTCATACTAGAGCAAAGTAGAGCGCAGAAAGCCGCCGAAACACATTCTACACAACGAAGGTCAAAGCAAGCCAATCCTAACCTAACCAATAGCAACCAAACCAAACGTAGCCTAACACAACCTATCGTGCCATGCCCACTAATACTGGCATCCTCAGAGTCGAGCAGAGTATGCTAGAGCACAGTAGAGCACAGGAGTCCATAGGAAGTCAGTTTCGAGCACATATGTGAAAGATATCCTAAGCTAACCCAACCAAGCCTACCCTAACCGATCGTAACCAAACCCAACCTATCGTGCCGCGACCAGTATAGCTGGCCTGCACAGAGCCGAGCAGAGCATCACAGAGGAGGGTGGAGAGCAGAAATCCACGGAATCTCAGTGTACAGCAGAAAGATCGATGCCATCCAAACATAACCACGGCTAAAGTAACTTAACCAAACGTATCCTATCTCAAACTATCGTGCCGAAAGTACTATTGCCGGCCTCCCCAGAGCCAAGCAGGACATATTACAGCAGAGTAGAGCGCAGAGATCTACCGAAAAGCAGTTTATAGTATAGAAGTCAAATGTATGCTATCCTAACGTAACCAAACGTAGCATAAGCGGACGTAACGTATCAAAAACTGACGAGTCACCACCGCTATTGTCGCTCTCAGGATAGCTAAGCAGAGCATAGCAGAGCGACGTGGAACACAGAAGTTGCCCGAACAGCAGTGTATATCTCAAATGTCAAGGCTACCCTAACCAAAGACTTCTTACCCAAACCAAGCCGAACGCAATCTAGCTCGACCTGATATGGGGCGACCACTATTCCTCGCCTCCCGAGAATGGAACAGAGCATAGTGGAGCAATGCAGAGCGCAGAAATCTTCCAAATGACAGTGTATAGCGCAGGAGTCTAAGCAATCGTAACCTATCCTAACCAAACGTAACGTGATCGAACGTTATGCATCTGAAAGTAACGTGCCGAGACCACTGTTGCTGATATCCCCAGAGCCAAGCAGTAGATACGAGAGCACAGTAGAGCACAGAAGTTCACCGAACAACAGTACATACCATGAAAGTCAAAGCAATCAGTACCTAACACAGACTAGCGTAACCTAACCAAACGTAGCCTAACTCGACCTAATGCACCGAGAACAAAACTACTGGCCTCCCCAGTGTCGAGCAGATAGCAGTAGAGCAATGTAGAGGGCAGGAATCCTCCAAACCGCGGTGTATAGCGCAAAAGTCAAAGCTATCTTCTCCTAACCTGGCCAATCGCAACATAGGCAGTCGTAACGTAACACAACCTGACGTTCCACGAAAGCCGTTGCTGTCCTCGCGGGAGCTAGGCAGAGTATAGCAGAGCAATGCAGAGTACTGGAATCGTCCGAGTAGTAGTGTACAGCAAAAAGGTAGGAGATACACTAGCCTAACCTGACACAACATAAACTAATCAAACATAGTCAATCCCAACCTGACGCACCTAGCCCACAATTGCTGGCCTCCACATCGCCAAGCAGGTAATATAAGAGGTGAGTAGAGCGCAGAGGTCCATATAATTGCAATGTGGTGCACGAAAGTCAAAGATACTGCAAACAGACCGAAACAAATCTATCCTAACCATACGTAACCTAATTCATCCTAACGCGGCACGGCCACAATATGAAGCATCCCCATAGCCGAGCAGAATAAACAAAAGCATAGTTGAATGCAGAAATCCATTGAATAGCTGTGTACAGCGCAAAAGTTTAAGCCACTGTAACCAAGCTTAAACAACTCCAAGCTAACGAAACGTAGCACAACTCAAACAAACGAGCCACTGCCGCTATTGCGGGCCTCCCCAGGGAGAAGCAAGACGTACTAAAGCACAGTAGATCGCAGGAATTCAACGTGTAGCAGTGTATAGCACAAAAGTCAAAGCTATCCTATCCTATCCTAACCAAGCGTGACGTAATCAAACACAATCTAACTCAGACTAACGTACCGATACCTCTATTGCTGCCATCCACAGATCCAAGCAGAGCATAATACAGGAGAGTAGAGCGCAGAAACACATAGGACCGCAGTGTATGGCAGAAAAGTCGAAGACAACCGAACCTACTCATAGCAAACATAACCAGCCAAACGTATCCTATCCCGGCCTAACTTGCCGAGAAAAATATTGCTGGCATCCCCGTTGCCCAGCAGGGCATATTAGAAGAGAATAGATCGTTGAGGTCCATTGAAAGCGAACGCATAGCACGAAAGTCAATGATATCCCAACCTAACCGAGGCAAACCGAAACAAACAAAACGTAACCTACCTCAACGTAACACGCCGCCGCCACCATTTCTGGAACTCCCAAAGCAAAGCAAGGAACATTCGATCACAGTAGTGCACAGAAATTCACCGAAAGCCAGTATGTAGCACAAAAGGCAAAGGTACACTATCCCAACCTAACCAATTGTAGCACCGCCATGCGTAACCAATCTCAACCTAACGTGCCGCCGCCCCTCAATGCTGGCCTTCCCAGAGCCAGGTAGAACAAATTAGAGGAGAGAAGCGCGCAGAATTCCGTAGGATCGCAGTGTACAGCAGAAGATTCAAAGGTACCCGAACCTAACACAAACTAACGTAACCTAACCAGTCGCAGCAAAACACAACGTAACGTGCCGCGATAACTATTGCTAGCATCCCCAGGGTCTAGCATATTAGAGTGGAGCACCGTGGAGGGAAGGAATGCATCGAACAACTGTGAATAGCACGGAAGTCAAAGCTGACCTGATCAAGCTCGCGCTAACCTAACACGACCGAACGTGACCCATCTCAGCCGAACGTGCTTCGACTGCTTTTGCCGGCCTCCACAGATTCAGGAAGACGATAGTAGAGCGATGTAGAGCATAGAAGTCCTCCGAATAGCGGTGTATAGTACGTAAGTCAAAGGTACCCTATCCAAACCTAACCAATCGTGGCATAAGCGTACGTAACGTAACAGAACGTGATGTGCCCCGAAAGCCATTTCTGGCCTCACGAGAGCTAAGCAGACTATAGCAGAGTAATGTAGGATGTTGGAATCTTCCGAATAGCAGTGTATAGCACAAAAGTCAGGGCTATTCGTTCCTAACCTAACCACGGGTAACCTAACCGAACGCAGCATGTCTCAAACTAACGTGCCGAGACCACTATTTCTGGCCTTCACAGCGCCAATTAGAGCATATTAGAGAAGAGCAGAGAGCAGAAATCCACCGAATAGCAGTATACAGCACAATAGTTGAAGCCATCCAAACAATACCATGGCTACCATAACCTAACCAAACGTATCCTACCGCAACCTAACGCTCCGGGACAACTATTGTCGGCATCCCCGTTGCCAAGCAGGGCATACTAGTGGAGAATATAATTCTGAGGTCCATAGGATGCAACGCATAACACGAAAGTCAAAGGTATTCCAACCTAACCCAAACATACATAACCTAAAAACGTACCCTATCTGAACGTAAAGCGCCGCGGCCACCATTTCTGGAATTCACAGAGCAAAGCAGGGAACATTAGATCACAGTAGAGCGCCGAGCTCCAGCGAATAGCCGTGTATAGCACAAGAGGTGAAGCTATACTCTATTAAACTAACTAAACATAAGACAACCAAACGTAACATAACATAACCTAACGTGCTTAGACCACTATTGCTGTCCTCCAAAGGGACCGCCAGAATATTCTAGAGCACAGTGGCGCGCAAAAAGCCACCAAACTGCAGTGTACAGCACAAAAGTCAAACCTATATTAATCAAACCTTTCCCAACTTAACCAGGCCAAGCGTAACATAACTCATCCCAGCGTGCCGAGACCACTATTGCTGGCATCCCCGGAAACAGGCAGAGTGTGGTAGTGCTCACTATGGAGCAGAAGTCCATAGAATTGCGGTGAGTAGTCCAAAAGTCATTGATATAGCAGCCTAACCCAGCGTAACATAATCAATACAAACGAAACCTAACACAACTTAACGTGCCGCAACCGCTATTGCTGGCCTCCAAAGAGACAAGCAGAATATACTACGGCACAGAAGAGGGCAGAAAGCCACCAAACTGCAGTGTACAGCACAAAGGTCGTAGTTATCCTAAACTAACCTAACCTTACCCAACCTAACCAAACGTACACAGACTGAACTGAAAGTGCGGCGACCGCTATTGCTATCCGTCCCAGCGTCGAACAAAATATGTTAGAGCAGAGTAGAGCGCGGAAATCCACCGAGTAGCAGTGTATACCACGAAAGCCGTATCCATCCCAACATAACAAAGGGAACGAATCCCAGCCAAACGTAGCATAACTCAACTTAACGTGCCGAGAATACAACTGCTGAGCTCCACAGAGCCAAGCAGAGCATATTAGAGCAATACGAAGCGCAAAAATCCACGGAATAGCTGTGTCTAGCATAAAAGTCGGAACTGTCCTGTCCTAACCTATCCAAACGTGGCATAACCAAACGTTACCTATCCCAGCCTAACGTGCCGTGGCAACTATTGCTGTCCCCGCCGGAGCCAAGCAGAATATATTACAGCACAGTCCAGCGTAGAAGTCCACCGAATAGCAGCGTATAGCACAAATGTCAATGCCATCCCAACACAAAACCTACCCTAACCAAACGAAGCGTGTCATAACCAAACGTAAAATAATTCAACCTAACGTGCCTACAACACTATTGCTGGCCTCCCCATCGCCGTGCAGAGCATATTAGAAGGCACTGGAGGTCAGAAATGAATAGAAAGTCAGTGTATAGCAGAAAGGGCAAAGCTATCCAAACTTAACCCATGCTAACATAACATAACGAAACGTAACCTAGCAGAGGTCACTATTTCTGGTATTCCCAGTGCGAAGCAGTGTATGTTAGATCACAGTAGAGCGCACGAATCCATCGAATAGCAATGTATAGCACAAGAGACGTAGCTGTTCTGGCCTAACGTAACCAAACATGGTAGGACCAAACGTAACATAACACAACCTAACGTGCCGAGGCTACTATTACTGGTCTCCCCAGAGTTGAGGAGGGTGTAGTAGAGCAATGTAGTGCACAGAAATCCACTGAATAGCAGTCTATAGCGCAGAAGTAAATTCAATCCTGTAAAAACATATGCGAACGTAATATAAACGAACGTAATCTAACGTAACCTAAAGTGCCGGGACCAATGCTGCTGGTCTCCCCAGATTCGAGCAGAATATAGTGGAGCAATGAAGAGCGCAGAAGTCCACCGAGCAGCAGTGTACAAGGCAAAAGTCGTAGCAATACCCTCCAAACCTAGCCAATCGTGACATACGCAAACGTAACGTATGTCACCCTAACGTACCGCGGCCACTACTGCTGGCCTCCCGGAGCGAACCGGTATATATTAGAGGGCGTAGAGCGCAGAAGTCGATAGATCCGAAGTGTACAGTAGAAAGGTCACAGCTATACAAACCTTGGCAAGAACAACATAACCTAACCAAGCGAAGCCTACCTCAACATATATTGACACGACCACTATTGCTGGAACCACAGGTCCAAGCAGAATATGTCAGAGTACAGAAGAGCGCAGAAATCCGCCGAATTGCTGTCTATATCACGAAAGTCAAATCTATTCAAACCTAACCCACATAAACATAACCCAACCAAACGCAGCATATCCCAAGCTAACGTGCCGGCACCTCTGTTGCTATCCGCTCCAGAGTCGAGCAGAGTATTGTGGAGCAATGTAGAGCGTTGGAATCCGCCGAATTGAAGTCTATAGCACAAATGTCAACTCTACCCTATCCCCACCTTTCCAAACGTAACACAAACACACGTAACCGAACATAACCTAACGTGCCGAGACCATTGTCGCTGGTCTACCCAGAGGCACGCAGAATTTGCTGGAGCGCAGTAGAGCGCAGAGGTCCACCGAATGGCTGTGTACAGCACGAAATTCAAGGCTACCCTCTCCGAACCTAGCCAATCGTAACATCACCGAACGTAACATAGCACAGCCTAACGTGGCGCGACCACCATTGCTGGCACCCCCAGGGCCAAGCAGAATATAGTGCGGCACAGTGGAGAGCAGAAATCCACCGAAAAATGGCGAATACCATGAAAGTCAGATATACAATAAACAAACTCAACCAAACCTAAAATAAGCAAAAGTAACCTAACTCAACCTAACGTCCCACGACCGGTATTGATGGCATCCCTAGAGTCGAGTTGAGTTTCGTAGAGCATTGTAGAGCGCACGAATCTACCGAACAGCAGTGTGTGGCAGAAAACTCAAACGTACCCTAACCAAACCTAACGTAACGTAACATAACCAAGGTCTACACATCTCAGCCTCGGGTGCTGATAACACTATTGCCTGTCTCACCAGAGCCAAAAAGAATACAATACAGCAAAGTAGACCGCACAGATCTAACGCATTACAGTTTACAGCACAAAAGTCAAAGGTATCCTAACCTAACTCAATCGAACGTAACACAACCAAACGTAACCAAACTCAACCTAACGTACCTAGACCACTATTGCTTGCCTCCCCGACGCCGGCGGAGCATATCAGAGGAGAGTAGAGCGCAGAAGTCCATTGAATGGCAGTGTATAGCACAAAGATCAAAGATATCCTAATGAAACCGAAACAACCCTAACCAAGATATTTAGTGTCTCTTATAGCAAAAGGAACCAGAGTTCGCTATTGTTGTCTCAGGCCGGGCCTATTACAACGGTGACAGTTTGAAACCACTGCCAGGGGTGGCGCCCACGCCCGGAAGTGCGCGGGCACCAAGCTTGGAACAACCCCCTCGTCATCCGTGAAGGATCATCCGAGAAGTTGACCGTCCTATACAGGAGGTGACCCTCTTAGCCGTCACCCCCCTGATCCGGCACTATCGCACCGAATCAGGGGCGCGACATTTCCAGCGGGGGCCACGAGGATGCGGGGTCACCAGCATAAAGCTCGGTCACTTGCAGGTTCGCGATTACTGGGTATCCGCGAAAGTTTAGCGGACGAGTAGACGCACTGCTTCCCGCTCCGGTACAACTGACTTCATAAAAGTCAGCGCCTTCGTTACCGTTGCGGTTTATGCACCAGGGTACGTCTATACCTTAAGGGATGTTTGAAGGTCTTAGCTGGTATGTAGATAGCAGTCTATGTTGTTTTGTGCTATGGTCTTGCTCTTCGCGTTTGGTGGATGTTGTATTAGCTACGCTGCTGAGGTAAATAAAGGTGTCTCGTTTAACTAGGTCCTTAAGTTCGCAGGGCCACGAGATATCCTTTTTCTTTAGACTCTTTATGATCTCATCCCTTTCTTGGTTTATCTCCTGACACTGGGATATAATGTGTTCCACTGAGTCTGCCATTCCGCAGGAACACATACCATTATCAATGATTCGAAGAGCTTTAAGCTTATTCCCTATGTTTCCATGTCCTGAGAGCAGCTGCGTGGTATAATGGTTAGACTTTAACCATGTGGCATTTAACCTATCCTGTACGTTATCGAAGAACGCGTAAGTCAGTCGTCCCTTTTCTGACGCCGTCCAACGATTTTTCCATTCAGCTGTTATTTCTCTCCCCAGGCTCTTTTTCAGGGCCCTAACATCTTCCTTTTCGGGCAGCTTTTGTCCTGAAACAAATTGGAATTTGCCCATGTTAGCTGCTACATTATGTTTGATGTCGTACCCCGAAACTAGACAGAAGTAACCTAACTCGATCGAACGCGCCCAGGACACATTTCCTCACCTCCCAAGAGGGAAGCAGATAATATTAGATCACAGTAGCGCGCAGGAGTTCACCGAATATCAGTGCATAGCACAAAAGCCAAAGCCATCCTAACCAAACCTGACCTGACCTGATCTTACCAAGCATTGAGTAACTAAACCTAATAGCCTGAGACCTCTATTTCTGGCCTCCTCAGAGCCAAGCAGGACATATTAGAGCACAGTAGAGCGCAGAAGTCCGTCGAATAGCTGTGTATAGCACAAAAGTCAGAGGCATCCTAACCAAATCTAACCTAACCTTTCCTTGCCTAACGTAACGTAACCCAACCTATCGTGACGTGACCACTATTGCTGGCCTCTAGAAGGTCGAGCAGAGTATAGGAGAGCAATGTAGAGAGCACAGATCCAACGAATGGCTGTGTGCAGCACAAAACTCAAAGCTATCCTCCCTTAACCTCAACAATCGTAGTGCAAACAAACGTTACATAACAAGGGTTAACATGCCGAGACCACTGTTGCTGTCCTCCCCAAGACAAGCAGAGCATATGAGAGCGTGGCAGAGCGCAGAAGCCCACCGAATAGCAGTGCATTGCACAAAAGTCAAATCTATACTATCCTAACCTCGCCGAAACTTACATAGCCAAGCGTGCCGTGACATAACCTAACGTGACGCGACCACCATTCCTGGCGTCGACGGAGACAAGCAGAGGGTGATAGCGTACAGTAGGGCGCAGAAGTCCATAGAATTGCCGTGTGTAGCACAGGAGTCAAAGATGTCCAAAGCTAACCCAAAGGAACCGAACCTAAGCAAACGGAACATAAGTCACCTTATCGTGCCGTGTTCAATGTTGCTGGCAACGCCAGAGCCACGCAGAACGTATTAGACGCGAGCAGGGCGGAGAAATGTACAGTATCTCAGTGTAGAACAGAAAAGTCAACGATATCCAAACCTAACACAGACCAACGTAGCCTAATATAACGTAAACAAATTCACCATAGCGTGCCCCGAGCACTATTTCTGGCATCCCGAGCGCCGACCGGAGTACAGTAGATCAGTGTAGAGCGCAGAAATTCACCGAATAGCAGAGTACTGCACAAAAGTCAAAGCTATCATATCGCAACCTAACAAAACGTAGCTTAACCGAACGTAACATAACTCAACTAACGTGCCGAGACCATTATTTCCGCCCTCCTCAGAGCAAAGCAGAGCATACTAGAGGAGATGTGAGCATATAGATTAGCACAGCATACCATAGCATACATTAGAATAGCAGTGCAGAGCACAATAGTCGTAGCTACCATATCCGAACGTAATCAAACGTAACATTACAGAACGTAGCAAAGCTCCACCTAGCGTGCCGATAACACTATTGCTGGCCCCTCCAGATCCAAGCAGAATATAATAGAGAAAAGTAAATCGCACTAATCCACCGCATTGCAGTGTATAGCAGAAATGTCAAAGGTATCCTAACCTAACATTACCAAGCATAACAAAACCAAACGTAACCTCTCCCAACCCAACGTGCCTAGACCACTACTGCTGTCCCCCCATCTCTAAGCAGAGCATATTACAGGAGAGTAGAGCGCAGGAGTCCATAGAATGGTAGTGCTTAGCACAGAAGTCAGAGATCTCCGAACTGAACCCAAAGAAACCTAACCTACCCTAAAGTAGCCTAACACACCCTAACACGATGCGGCCACTGTTTCTGTCACCCTAGGGCAAAGCAGAGAATATAACGTCACATTAGAGCGCAGAAATCCACCGAACATCAGGATATAGCACAAAAGTCAAAGCTACCATAAACAAACCTAACATAAACTAAGCTAAGCAAACGTAACCTAACACAACCTATCGAGACGCGACCGCCATTGCTGGCCTCCCAAAAGTAGGGTAGAGTATATTAGAGCAACGAACACCGCAGAAATCCGCAGAAGTGCAGTGTACGGCCCAAGAGCCTAAGCTACCCTATCCAAACACAGCCAAACGTAACATAACTGAACGCAACATAACTAAGACTAACGTGCCTAGAACGCTTCTGCTCGCCACCCCATCGTCAAGCAGAGCATATTAGAGGAGAGGAGATATTAAATGTTAGCTTGTAGCACAAAAGTGAAAGACAGCCAAACCTAACCCAATCAAGCCAAACCGAGCCAAAGGTAACATGACCTAACCTATCGTGCCGCGACCACTATTGCTCGCCACCCCAGAGACGAGCGGAGTATAATAGAGCTTTGTAGGGCGTAGAAATCAACCGCATAGCAGTGTATAGCACAAAAGTCAAAGCCATCCTAACCGAACTTATCCTAACCCAAGCAAACCAAACGTAGCATGGTTGAACCAAACGTGCAGCGACCACTGCTGCTGGCCTCCCCAGGGCAAGAAGAATATATTAGAGCACAGTATAGCGCAAGTATCCACCGAATAGCAGTGTACAGCGCAAAAGTCAAAGCTTCCCTATGCTAACCTAACCAAATCTTACGCATCCATACGTAGCATGACAAAACCTAGCGCGCCGCGACCACCATCCTTGGCATCCCAGGAGACAAGCAGAGTGTTACACCGCACAGTAGAGCGTACAGGAGCAGAGAATAGTAGTGTGGAACACACAAGTCAAAGTTAACCCAACCCAACCAAGCACAACCGATCATGACCAAACGCATTCGAACTAAACCTTACGTGGCGCGAACACTATTGCTGGACACAACAGGCCCAAACAGATCAGAGTAGAGCACATTAGAGAGCAGGCAACCATCGAATAACTGGGTATAGTTCGAAAGTCTCAGCTATCCGTACCAAACATGGCCTAACCTGACCTTCCCAACCGTAACACCGTTCAACGTAACGTGCGGCGACCACTACTGCTGGCCTCCCGAGAGTCGAGCGGAGTATAGTAGAGCAGTATAGAGAGAGGAGATCAACCGAGTATTAGCCTATAGCGCAGAAGTCAACTCCACCCTCTCCTAATATATGCAAACGTAATATAAGCGAACGTAGCTTGTCATAACCTAACGCACCGAGACCACTGTTGCTGGCCTCCCTTGAGGCAAGCAGAATGTTCTGGAGCACAGTGGAGCGCAGAAAGCCACCAGGTATCGGCGTATAGCACAAAAGTTAAAGAAGACATAACCCATCCCGTCCTAACCTAACATAACCTAAAGCAGGCTAACTAAACCTAGAGTGCCGAGTACACTACCGCTTGGCTCCCTATCGACATGCAGAGCATATTAGCGGAGACAAGAGCGTCAAAATCCATAGAATCGCAGTGTATGACAGAAATGTCAAAACAACCCATACTTGTCCGAAACAAACGTGACGAAGCCAAACGTGACCTAACCGAAGCGATCGTGCCGCGGTCATCATTTCTGGAATTCCCAGAGCAAGGCAGGGCATATCAGAACAGAGTAGAGCGAAGGATTCCACCGAATAGTAGTGTACAGAGCAAAAGTCAAAGCTAACCATTCCTAACATAACCAAGCACAGCACAGCCGAACGCAACATAACTAAGTCTAAAGTGCCTAGGTCACTATTGCTGGCCTCGCCAGCTTCAAGCGGAGCATATGAAAGCCAAGCAGAGCGCAGAGGTCCACCGAATGGCGGTGTGTAGCGCAAAAGTCGAAGCTATCCTAACCAAGCCTATCCAAACCTAGCATAACCAAATGCAACATAGCACAAGCTAACGTGCCTAGAGCACTATAGCGCAGTAATCCACCGCATTGGAATGTGTAGCACAAGAGACAAGAATATCCTAACCTAACCTGTTCCAAAAGTTACATAGCCCAACGTAGCCTAACTAAATATAACGTGCCGAGAATACCATTGCTGTCCTACCCAGAGCAAAACAGAACATACTGGAGCAGAGTAGATCGCAGAATTCCACCGCACATCAGTTTATACCACGAAAGTCAAAGTAATCCGAACCTATCCTAGAGTAATAGGTCCTAACCAAACGTAGACTAACTCAACCTAACGTGCGGAGACCACAATTACAGGCCTCCCTGGGGTCGATGAGAATATAGTAGATCAATGTAGTGCGAAGAAATCCAGCGGGCAGCAGTCTATAGCACGAAAGTAAGTTATAACCTATAGTAAAATAACCAAACGTAGTGTAAACAAACGTAGCGTAACTCAATCTAGCGCTCCGTGATCACTATTACTGACCACCCCATAAACGAATAGAGTATAGTAGGGCATTGTAGAGAGCAGAAATGCACCCAATAGCAGTGTGTGGCGCAAAAGTCGAAGCTATCCAATCCCAACATAACCAAGCGCAGCATAACCGAACGTAACATAACTCTGCCAAACATGCCGAGGCAACTACTGCAGGCCCCAATATAGCCGAGTTGAATATACTAGAGCAGAGTGGTGCGGAAACCAACAGAATAGCGATGTATTGCACAGAAATCAAAGAAATCATTACATAACCTGACTTATCCTAAGCAGTCCAAACGTGAACTAACTACATCTAACAAGCCGAGCCCAATATTGCTAGTGTCCCCATCGCCAATCAGGACATATTGGAGGACTGTAGAGAGAAGGAGACCATAGAATGGCAACGAAGTGCAGAAGAGTCGCAGATATTCTGACAAAAGCCAGGGTAACCAAACCTAAAGAAAACGTAACCTAACACAACCTAACGTCCCGAGACCACTATTGCTGGCCTCCGCGGAGCCAAACAGAATACGCAAGAGCACAGCGGAGCGCAGAAAGCCACCGCATTGCTGTTTATATCAGGAAAGTCAAAGATATCCTGTCCAAACCCAACCTAGCCTAACCTAACATAACGTAACTTAACTCAAAGTAGCGTGCCTAGACCACTATTCCTGACCTCTCCAGAGACAAGCGGATGCTAGTAGAGCAACGCATAGCGCAGATGTCGACCGAAAAGCGGTGTATAGCAGAAAAGTCGAACCAACGCAAACCAAAATTGACCCAACCTAACGTATCCAAACGTACGATAACGCAGCCTAACGCGCCGCGACCATCATTGTCTGGTCACCAGGGACAAGCAGAATGCGGTGGAGCTCATTAGAGCGCAGAAGTCCATAGAATAGCATTGTTGAGCACAAAAGTCGAAGCAGTACAAACCAGACCCAACCTAACCAAACCTAACCAAACGTATTCTACCTCAACATATCGTGCGGAGACCACTATTGCTGGACCACCGGTGCCAAGCAGAACATCTGAGAGCACAGTAGGGCGCAGAAATTAACCGTATAGCATTGTATAGCACAAAAGTCAAAGCTATACTTCCACACCTTACCAAACATAACGTAAAAAAACGTAACCTGACTCATCCTAACGCGCCGAGGCCATTATTACTGCCCTCCACAGAGTCAGCCGTAATCCACTAGAGCACAATAAAGTGCAGTAATACACCGCATGCAGTGTATATCACAAAGTGGTGGTTATACTAACCTAACGTGTTCTAACCTAATATAACCGAACGTAGCCTAACTCTACATAAGGTGGTGAAACATATTAGAGGAGAGTAGAGCGCGGATGCCCATATAATCTCAGTGTGTGGCAAAGAGGTCAAAGCAACCCTATACTGACCTAACCAAGCGTATCGCAGCAATATATAGCCTAACATAATCTAACGTGCTGGAACCACCATTACTGGCCTCCCCAAAGCCGAGCAGAATTTAGCATAGCACAGTAGAGCGTAGAAATCCGCTGCATTGCTGTGGACAGCACATTAGTCGAAAGCATCCGAACATTACCTGGCATAACCAAACCAAACCGAACGTGACCTAACCCAACCTAACGTGCAGCGAACTCCATTGCTGACCTCTCTGGAGCCAAGCAGAATATACTAGGGTCACAGTTGAGCGCAGAATGCCGCCGCATTGCTGCGTAAGGTACAAAAGTCAAAGATATCCTAACCCAACCTGTCTTAACCCAACCTAACCAAACGTAGACTAACTCAGCGTATCGTGCCGAGTACACTATTGCTGGCATTCCCGTAGCCATGCTGAACATATTGGAGCACAGTACAGCGCAGAAATCCGCCCCAA
>NW_016911797.1:410-970 GCF_001483705.2 Eufriesea mexicana | reverse complement strand
TCACCAGGCTATAACAGATTATATGTTTTGAGTAGACCTATTCTCTGGCAAGTAGATGGCTGTGCTTCCCATTGGATTGAAGGCGTTTAGCGATCTACTCACCAAGCTATAACAGGTTATAGATTTTAAATAGACCTATTCTCTGTCAAGTAGATCACTGTACATGCCATTGGATTGAAGGCGTTAGGCGATATATTCACCAAGCGGTGACAGGTTATAGGTTCTGACAAGACCTATTCCCTGGAAACTAGGTGGCTGTACTTGCGATTGGATTGACGGCGTTTGGAGATCTATTCACCAAGCTATAACAGATTATAGATTTTGAATGGACCTATTTTCTGGCAAGTAGATGTCTGTACTTGCGATTGGATTGGTGGCGGTAGGCGATCTACTCACCAAGCCAGAACAGACAATAGATTTTGAATAGACCTATTCTCTGGCATGTAGATGACTGTACTAGCTATTGGATTGATGGCGTTAGGCGATCTTGTCACCAAGCTATAACAGGTAATTGATTTTGAATAGACCTATTTTCTGGCAAGTAGATGTCTGTTCTTGCC
>NW_016911797.1:0-356 GCF_001483705.2 Eufriesea mexicana | reverse complement strand
CCTATTCTCTGGCAAGTAGATGACTGTACTTGCCATTGTATTGAAGGCGTTTGGCGGTCTGTTCACCAAGCTATAACATGTTATAGATTTTGAATAGACCTATTTTCTGGCCAGTGGATGTCTGTACTTGCCATTGGATTGAAGGCGGTTGGCGATCTATTCGCCAAGCTATAACAGATTGTAGATTTTGAAAAGACCTATTCTGTGGCAAGTACATGGCTGTACTTGCCATTGGTTGAAGGCGTTAGGCGACCTATTCACCAGGCTATAACAGGTTATAGGTTTTGAGTCGTCCCATTCTCTGGCAAGAAGATGGCTGTACTTGCAATTGGATTGAAGGCGTTAAGCGATCTACT
>NW_016911796.1:87831-159916 GCF_001483705.2 Eufriesea mexicana | reverse complement strand
TAGTGGTCGCGTCTTGCTATGTTGAGTTAGGCATCATTTGGTTTGGTTACGTTCGCCTGGGTTTGGCTTGGATGGCATTGACTTTTACCCAATGCACTGCGACTCTATGCATTTCTGCTCTCTGCAGACATCTGAAATGTTCTGCTTGGCTCTGGGGCGGATAGCAATAGTGGTAGTGTCGCGTTAGGTTGAGTTACGTTACGTTTGGTTGCAATACGTTTTGCTAGGTTAGGAGGGTCTAGCTATGGCTTCTGTGCTGCGCACTGCTATTCGGCCTATTTTTCCACTCCACTGTGCCTTAATATGTTCAGCTTGGCTCTGGGAGGGCCGCCAATGCTGGTAGCGGCACGTTACGTCGTGTTAGGCCACGTTTGGTTATTCTCTGTTGTGTAAGGTTAGGTATGTATATCTTTGACTTTTGTGCTATACAATTCTATTTGTTGGCTTTCTGCTATCTTCTTCGCTCTAGCATGTTCAGCTTGAATCTGGGGAGGCCTGCGCGTGTGGTCTCTGCACGTTAAGTTAAGTTAGATTTCGTTTGTTTATATTAAGTTAGAATAGGTTAGGACCGGATAGAATAGACTCCTGTGCCGTACACTGCTTTTCCGTGGATTTTACGCTCCAGATCGCTGTACTATACTCTGCTGAATTCTGGTGACGCCAGGAACAGTTGTCACGACACTTTAGTATGTGTTAGATTACGTTTGCTTCGGTTATGTTTGTTTGGGTTAGGTGCGGATAGTTTTGACTTTCTCGACTTAGAACGCTATTCAGCGGACCTACTCTACTCTACTGGGCTCCACAATACTGTGCTCGACTCTGGTGAGGCCAGCAATAGTTGTCGCTGCAAGTTAGGTTGTGTTAGGTTACGTTAGGTTATGTTACGATTAGTTACGTTAGGAGAGGATAGCTTTGACTTTTGTGCTGTACACTGCTTCCCGGCGGATATCTGCGCTCCACGATGATCTGATATGTTCAGCATGGCACAGGGAAATACAGCAATAGTGGTTTTGGCACGTTATGCTGAGTTAGGCAAGGTTTGTTTGGGTTAGGCTTGGTAGGTTAGGCTAGGATATCTTCGACTTTTGTGCTATACGCTTCAACGCCGCGGATTTCGGTGGTCTACCGGGCTGTAGTATATTCTGCTATGCACCGGGGTGGTCAGCAACAGAGTTGTGGGGCGGTTTAGTGGAGATATGTTATGTTTGGTTATGCTACGCTTGGTTATGTTAGGATTGGTCAGATTTGGCCTTTGTGCTCTACACTGCTATTCTGCAGATTTCCGCGCTGTGCTGTGCTCTAGTATGCTGTGCTTGTTCCTCAGGAGGGCAGCAACTGTGGTCCCGAAGCGATAGGTTTATTTAGGCTACTTTTATCTAGGCTACGTAAGTTTGGGTGCGGCTTCCATAGTTTGGACTTTCGTGGTGTACACTGCTATTCGGTGGATTTCTACGCTCTGCTGACCTCTAGTATGTAGTGCTTGGCACTGCGGATGCCAGCAGTGCCGGTCTCGTCTCGTTAGATTTAATCAGTCTACGTTCGGTTTGGTTAGGTCAGGTCAGGTCAGGTTAGGATATCCTTTTCATTTCTGCTATTCGCTGCTATTTTGTGTCTTTCTGCGCTCTAGTGTGATCTAATATGCACCGCTGAGCTCTAGGGAGGCCAGAAATAGTGATCGCGAGACGGTTGGATGTGTTAGATTACATTTGGTTAGGTTAGATTGTTTTGGGATAGGTTAGGATATCCTTGACTTTTGTGCTTTACACTGCTATTCGGGGGATTTCTGCGCTCTTCTGTTCTTTACTTCGCTCTGCCAGTCTCTGGGGAGGCCAGCAATAGCGGCCTCGGCTCGTTAGGTTTAATTATGATGCGTTTGGGTATGTTAAAATTGGTTAGGCTAGGAGAGGATAGCTGTGACTTTTGCGCTATACGCTGTTTTCCGCGGACTTCTGCGCTATACTGAGATCAGGTATGTTCTGCTTGGCTCTGGGAAAGGCAGCAATAGTGGCCTTGGCATGCTATGCTTTGTTATGCTACGTTTGGTTTGGTCAGGTTGCTTCAGGAGTGGTTAGTATACCCTTGACCTTGAGCTGTACACTGCACTGCGCTTGATTTCTGAGTTCTACTGTGCTCTAGTATGTTCTGCTTGGCCCTGGGGTTGCCAGTAATAATGGTCTCGGCAGGTAATGTTGAGATAACCTACGTTTGGCTGGGATATATTCACCTCGGTTAGGCTTGAGTAGCTTCGACTTTTCCGCTATACACTGCGTTTCCATTCGCTTCTGTGCCTGTTTCTCCTCTGGTATACTCTGCTTGGCTCTGCGGAGGGCAGTAATACTGGTCTCGGCGCGGCAGGTTGAGTTAGATTACATATGGTTACGTATGGTTATGTTGGGTTGTGTTAGGCTAGGATAACTTTTACTCTTGTGCCCAACACTGTCAGTCTATGCACTTCTGTGTTCTACCGTGCCATAACATATTCTTGTTGTCTCTATGGACGCCAGCAATAGTGTTCGCGGCGCGATAGGTTGAGTTATGTTATGATTGGTTATGTCAGGTTTGGTTAAGTGTGGTCAGTATACCATTGACATTTGTGCTATTCAATGCAGCGTGGTCGATTTCTATGCTCCACTGTGCTGTTGCATATTCTGCATGGATCTACGGAGGCCAGCAACAGTGGACCCGGCACTTCAGGTACAGTTATGTTACCTTTGGTGATGTTGCGTTTGCTTTGGTTAGGAACGGCTGGATCTGACATCTGTGCTATAAAGTGGTTTTCGGTGATTTTCTGCGCTCTACTCCATTCTAATATTCTCTGCTTGTCTCTGGGTTGGCCGGCAATAATGGTCTCAGCATGTTAGATCGTGTTATGTTACGTTTGGTTTGTTTAGGTTAGTTTGCGTAAGATTACGATAGCTTCAACTTTTCTGCTATATAATGCCATTGAATGGGCTTCGGCGCTCTCCTCTCCTCTAATATATCTTGCTTGTCCGCGGGGAGGCCAGCAATAGTGGCCTAGGCACGTTAGGTCGGTTTTGGTTGTGCCGGTTGTGTTACGCTTGGTTAGGTTATGTAGGATAACTTTGACTTTTTAACTACACACAGCTATTCTGTGGACTTCTCGGCTCTACTGCTCCCTAATATGTCCTGCCTTGCTCTTGGGATTGCAGAAACCGTGTCCGCGGCACGTTGGGTTGAGTTAGGCTACGTTCGGTTTGTTTGGGTTAGGATAAGCTTCTTTAGGGTCTGCGAGGCGGTTATGTAACAGAAGGAGGCCGCGGAGAGAGCCAGCGAGCGTAGAGCGTGCTCCTCGCGAGTAGGGCGGCGGAGGCTGCAAGCGCGGCGCCGGCGGGCGGCGCGCGCACTGCCGTATGTGTTAACGCGTGAGACCTCCGCCTTCGCGAGCGACCATGTACCTACCGCCGGGGAGACAGCCTCTCTCTCCCGTTGTTACCTAGGTTAAGGTGACCACGGCCTGGCGTGTGGGGGCCCGTCTGTTCGCGAGACCGTGGTCCGGGCGCGGAGCGGCGCGTGATGGTCGCGCGGCGTCTGCAGGGTATGCGTGCGTTGCGGTGCGTTGGTATGCGTGTTGCATGTGCCTGTAATCGACCCGTCTCGCGCGCATGGACATGAGCGTTTCGGGCGCGATTTCCCGTCGCGCCGGGAGGGAACTGCGGTTGCGTCGCGGGGCGCCCTGGCAATTGCGTCGCCGCGAAGTCTAGGGCGCACCGAAATGCGAAGGGCTGGCCATCGTGGGGGCTTTAGTGGGTTAAAATCCCACATAACCCCGCCCCCTCCCCTTAGGTGGGCGGGTATCTTTGGAAGATTTCCCCCACGTGAAGAAAAAGAAAAAAAGTTAGTCAGGGTAGCTTAGTCCATCGTGCTATACACTGAAATTCGGCATATTCCTGCACTCCACTGTGCACTAGTCTAATCGGCTAGTCTCCGGAGAGGACCGGAATAGCGTTCGCGGCACGGTACGTTGAGTTTGGCTACGATACGCTAGGTTAAGGTATTTTGGATTAGGTTCGGATATCTTTGACTATTCTGATGTACACTGCGATTCTATAGATTTCTGCGCTCAACTGTGCTCTAGTGCGTTCAGCTTGGCGCTGTGCAGGTCAGTATTAATGGTCTCGGCACGTTGGGCTGACATAGGGTACGTTTGGTTAGGTTATGATAGCCTTGGCTAGGTCTGGGTCGATTCGACTATTCTGCTGCACACTTCGACCTTACGGAATTCTGCGCCCTGCTCTCGTCTATTATGCTCCGCTTGGCTCCGTGGAGGCCAGCAATAGTGGCTGCGGCGCGTTAGATGGAGTTAAATTACATTTGGTTAAGTTAGGTTAGGTTGGGTAAGGTCAGAATGGCTTTGACTTATGTGCTCAATGCTGATATTACATGGTCTTCTGTGCTCTACTGTGCTCTAGGATATTCTGCCTGTCTATGAGGAAGCCAGCAATATTGGTCGCGACACGTTAGGTTTGATTATTCTACGTTGGGTTAGGCTAGGTTAGGTACGGTTAGGTTAAGGTATCTTTGTATTTTCTGCTGCACATTGCTATTTGGTGGCTTGGCGCCCTACTGGGCTCTACTATCCTCTGCTCGACTCTGGGGAGGCCAGAAATATTGGTCATGGCACGATAGGTTTTGTTGGGCTGCGTTTGTTAATGTTACGATTGGTTAGGTTAGGGGATGGTAGCTTCGACTATTGTGCTACACACCGCCTTTCGGAGGACTTCTACGCCCTAGTGCGCCCTCATATGCTCTGCTTGGCTTTGGGGAGGACAGCAGTAGCGGTCGAGCCACGTTAATTTGAATTACATTACGTTTGTCTAGGTTAGGTTAAGTAGTGCTAGGTTATAATAGCTTTGACTCTTGTGCCACGCACTGCTATTCTGTGGACTTCTGCGCTCTTCTGTGTGCTATCGCTCTCTGCTTGTCTGTGTGGACGCCACAAATTCGTGTTCCACATTGTTCTTCCATAATCTGCTTAGCTCTCGTGAGGCCAGCAGTAGCGGTCGGGGCGCGTCAGGTTAAGCTACATTACGTCCGCTTATGTTACGTTTGGTTAGGTTAAAACTGGGTACCTTCGGCATTTGTGCTATACATTGCTATTCGGTGGACTTCTGCGCTCTACTGTACTCTAATATGCTCCGCTTGACGCTGCGGAGGCCAGGAATGGTGGTCTCGGCACGCTAGTTTGAGTTATGCTACGTTCGCTTAGGTCAGGTTGTGTCCGGTTTGGTTAGGATATTATCGACCTTTGTGCTTTATACTTCAGTCCGACGGATGCCTGCGCTCCACTGTGCTCTACTATGTTCTGCTAGGCTCTGAGGCGGGCAGCAGTATAGGTCTCGACACGTTGGGAACAGTTAGGCTACGTTTGATTACGTTTCATTTGTTTAGGTTAGGAAAGGATAGATTTGACTTTTGTGCTTCACGCTGCTGTACGTTGAATTTCTTAGCTCTTCTGTCCTCAAGTACGTTATGCTTGGCTCTGGGGAGGCCAGAAATTGTGGTGTCTGCTCGCTTGATTGTGTTATATTACGCTTGGATGTGTTACGTTTGGTTGGGTTACGCTAGTGTAGCTTTGACACTTCTGCTATACACTACTTTTCGGGCGATACCTGCGCATTGCAATGCTCCGCTAGCATATGCTTGCATCCGGGGGGGGGGGGGGGGACCAGCAATAGTGGTCATGGCATGTTTGATTGCGTTATGCTATGTTTCGTTATGTTAGATTTGGCTAAGTTTGGTCAGGTTGGATTTGACTTCTATGCTATACACTGCTATTCGGTGGATTTCTGCGCTCTGCTGTACTCTAGTATATTCTGCTTGGCTTTGGGGATGCTAGTAGTATTGGCCTCGCCACGTTAGACTGAGTTAGGCTGCGTTTGGTTTTGTCACGTTTTGTTAGGTTAGGGCAGGTTACCTTCGACTTTTTTTCTGTTCACTGCTATTCGGTGGATTTCTAGCTCTACTGCGACCAAAATTTCCCTGCTTAACTATGTGGGGCCAGCAGTAGTGGCATCGACACGTTAGGCAGGGTTTTGTTTCCTCTGGTCATGTTGCGTATGGTATTGTTGGGATAGAATATATATGACTTTAGTGCTGTACGCTGGTGTACGGTGGATTTCTGCGCTCTTCTGTACTCTAATATGTACTGCTTGGTTCTGGGAAGGCCAGCATAAGTGGTCCCTGCACGTTACGTTTGGCTAGCTTACGCTTGGTTAGGCTGGGTTGGGTTATTTTGATTAGGGTGGCCTTGACCTTTGTGCTATACACTGGTATTCGGTCGATTTCTGCGCTCTATGTTGCTGTACTGGCATATGCTAGCCTCTGGGGAGTTCAATAACAGTGGCCATAGCACGTTTTGCTTAGTTAGTATACGTTTGATCTGGCTCAGTTTAAATATGTTTGGTAAGGATGGCTTTGACTATTGTGCTATACACTGTTATTCGGTGGATTTCTGCTCTCCACATTGACCTATTATACTCCGCTCGACCCTGGGGAGGCCAGCAACAGTGGTCGCGGTACGAAATGTCCAGTTATGTTACGTTCGTTCAGGATAGTTTAGGTTACCATATGGGAGGATAGCTTTGACATTCGTGGCATACACTGCTATTCTGTGGATTTCTGCGCTCTACTCTGCTCTGGTATGCTCTGCTTGGCACTGGGGAGGCCAGCCATTGTGGTATAGGCACATTAGTTTGGTTTTGTATGCGTTTGGCTATGTTACGTTTGGTTATGTTAGGATTGGGTAACTTCGACTTCTGAGTCATATACTGCTTTTCGGTGAATTGCTGCGCTCTACTGAGCTCTAATATGCTCTGCTTGGCTCTGAGTGGGCAAGCAACAGAGATTGCTGCACGTTATGTTTAGTTTGTATACGTTTGGGTATGTTACGATTGGTCAGGCTAGGCGAGGGTAGCTTGGACGTTTGCGCTGGATACAGAATTTCGACGGACTCCTGCACTCTATGGCGCCCTAGTATGGTCAGCTTGGCTCTGGAAAGACAGCAATATTAGTATCGGCTCGTCTCACGAGGGGTATTCTACGTTTGATTTGTTTAGGTTATGTTGGATTAGGTTAGGGTATGGATAGCTTCGACTTTTCCGTTATACACTACGATTCTGTGGATTTTTGCTCTGTTCTCTCCTCTAATATGCTCTGCTTGACTCTGCGGAAGTCAGCTATACTGGTCGCCGCACGTTCAGTTAAGTTAGGATACGTTTGACTATATTACGTTCGTATAGATTAGGACAGGGTAGGTTTGACTTTTGAGCTATACACCGCTGCTCAGTGGGTTTCTACCTACCAAGTTGCCCTACTGTACTCTGCTCGACTCTGTGGAGGCCAGTAATAGTTGTCTCGGAGCGCTAGGCTGAGTTATGTTCCGATTGGGTAGGCTATGGTAGCCTTGGTTAGGGCTGGATAGCCTTCACTTCGCGCTGTGCACTGCGATTCTGAGGATCCCTGTGTTCTACACTCCTTTAATATGCTCTGCCTGCCTTTGGGAAGGTCGGCAGCAGTGTTCGCGGTACGATATGTTGATTTATGCTACGTTCGGTTTTGTCACGATTGGAAAGGTTAGGAGACTATAGCTCTGATCTTTGTGCTATACACTGTTACCCGTTGGATTTCTGCGATCCACTGCGCTCTAATGCGTTCTGCTGGGCTATGGAACCGCCAGTAATAGCAGTCCCTGCAGGTTAGTTTCATTTGTGTTAGGCTTCGCTGGGTTGGGTTAGGTCAGGTTAGGTTATGTTATCTTCGATTTCTGTGCTATACAATGCTATTCGGTGCGCTCCTGCGCTCTAAACTGCTTTGCTATATTCGGCCCGACTGTGGATTGGCGAGCAATAGTGACCGTGACACGTTACGTTGCGTTATGTTACGTTTGGTTAAGTAATGTTAGTCCACGTTTGGCTGGTGTAGCTACGACTTTCGTGCTATGCACTGTTATTCGGCGGATTTCTGCGATGTACTGTCCACTACTACATTCTGCTCGGCTGGGGGGGGGGGCAGGTGTAGTGTTCGCTTTACGGTATATTGTGTTTACGCTACGTTTGGTTGAGTCAGGTTACGTCAGGCTATGCAAGGATATCTACGGTTTTTGCACTATTCACTGCTATTCGGTGGACTTCGGCGATCTACATTGCCCTACTATACTCTGCCTGACTATGGTGAGGCTAGCAATAGTGGCCGCTGCACATTCGGTTGTATTATGTTACCTACAGTTATGTTGGGGTAGGAAATGTTTGTTTAGGATAGCTAAGACCTTCGTGCTATACATTGTTTTTCGGTGGATATCTGCGACCTACAGTGCTCTACTACATTCTGCTTGGCTCTCGGGAGGCCAGGAGTAGCGGTCGCGGCACATTGCTTTAAGCAATACTAAGCTTGGTTGGGTTAGGTTGGGTCAGGTCAGGTTAGGGCAACTAAGGGTATTGTGCTATTCACCGCATTGCGGCGGGTTTCTGCGCTCTACTGTGCTCTAGTACATTCTGCTTGCCTTTGTGGTGGCCAGCAACAGTTGTCTCGTCATGTTACGTTGAAACAGCCTGCGTCTGGTTAGGTTAGGCTAGGTTATGTTCGGCAAGGGTAGCTTCGCCTTTTGAGCTGTACTCTGTTTTTCGGGGAATATCTGCGCTCGACTGTGCTCTACTACATTCTGCTTGGCCCTGGGGAGGCCAGGAGTAGCAGTCTCGGCACGTTAGGTTCGGTTAGGGTACGTTTTGTGAGGTTATGTTTGTTTTGGTTGGGTTTGCATTGCTTTGGCTTTCGTGGTACACACTGCCATTCGTCGGATTTCTGCACTCTGCCGTGATCCGGTATGTACCGCTTGGCACTGCGGTGGTCAGCAATAGTGGTCAAGGCACTTGGATAAGGTTGGATAATGCTGCACTTGGTTTTGTTACGTTTGGCTGGGTTAACTTTTACTATTGCGCATTACACTGCTATTCGGTGGATTTCCGCGCCCTACATTGCTCTGCTCTACTCGGCCTGACTATGATGTGGCGAGCAATAGTGGCCGTGGCACGTTACGTTGCGTTATGTTACGTTTGGTTAGGTGATGTTAGGCCATGTTTGGCTAGGATATCCAAGACTTTCGTGCTGTACGCTGCTATCCGACGGATTTCTATGATCTACTGTTCTCTACCACATTCTGCTTCGCTATGCGGAGGACAGGAGCAGTGGTCGATGCACGTAATGTTGATGTAGGCTACGCTTGGTTTGGCTAGGTTAGGGCAGGTTATGCTCGGATATCTGAGCCTTGTGTGCTATTCACGGCAATGCGGCGGATTTCTGCGGTATACTGTGCTCTGGTACATTCCTCTTGTCCCTGTGGAGGCGTGCAATGTTGGTATCGTCAAGTAGGGCTTAGTTATGTTACGTTTGGACCTGCCACGTTTGGCTATGTTAGGATATTCTGCATTGACTTTTGTGCTTTACACTGCCATTCGGTGGATTCCTGTGTCCAACTGTGCTCTACCACATTTTGCTTGGCTATGCGGAGTACAGGAGCAGTGGTCGCTGCACGTCATATTGGGTTATGCTGCGTTTGGTTGGGTTAGATTGGGTAAGGTTAGGTACGGTTATCTTCGGCTATTGTGCTCTTCACTGCAAAGCGGCGGAGTTCTGCGCTGTACTGCGCTCTAGCTTATTATAAATAGCTGTGGGGGCCAGCGATGGTGGTCTCGGCACATTAGGTTGAGCTATGCAGCGTTTGGTTATGTTAAGCACGTTGAGGTTAGGATAGGATAGCTTAGACATGTGTGCTACAAGCTACTATTCTCCGATTCCTCGGCTCTACTGCGTTCTGCTACGATCTGCTTGGCTCTGGCGAGGCCAGGACTAGCGGTCTGGTCGCGTTTGGCGTAGATAGGCTACGTTTGAATATGATAACTTTGGTTATTCTAGGAAAGAGTAGCTCAGACTTTTGTGTTTCGTTGGATTTCTGCACCCTACTGCGCTCAAATGCGATCTGCTTGTCTCTGGCGTGGCTAGCAATAGTGGTCTCGGCACGTTAGGTTTAGTTATGTTACGGTTCGTTATTGTAGGTTAGGATGGCTTGGTTAGGGCTTCATTGACTCGTGTGCTGCACACCACTCTTCGGTGGATCTTTGCGCTCTGCGCAGCTGTACTTTATTCTCCACGACTCTGTGGAGGTGTGCAATAGTGGCCGCGGTACGTAACGTTGTGGTAGGTTACGTTTGGTTGGCTAGGTTAGGACAAATTTGATTAGGGTTGCTTTAACTTTTGATCTATACACTGTTATTCGTTGGATTCCCGTGACCTACTGTGCTCCGCTACACTCTGGTTGGCTCAGCGAAGGCTAGGAGCTGTGGTCGTGGTACGTCACGATCGTTTATGCTGCGTCTGGCTTGGCTAGATTAGGTCAGCTTAGGTTAGGTTATCTAAGGCTTTTGTGCGGCTCACAGCAGTGTGATGGATTTCTGGGCTCTACTGTGCTCTAGTACATTCTAGTTGTTTCCGTGGGGCCCTCAATAGTGGTTTCTTGATGCTAGGTTGAGTTATCTTACGTTTGGTCATGTACATTTGATCAGGTTAGGATAGTCTAGTATGACTTTCGTGCTGTTCGCTGCTGTTCGGCGGATTTCTGCGCTCTAATGTGCTCTAATATGATCTGCTTGCCTCTGAGATGCCAGCAATATTGATCTCGGCACGATAGGTTGAGTTAAGCGGCATTTGGATAATTTAACTTGGGATAATTTCGGTAATGGCGGCTATGACTTTCCTGTTAAACACTAATGTCCGGTGGATTTCTGCGCACGTCGCAGCTCAACTAAATTCTGCTTCGCCTTGGAGAGGCCAGCAATAGTGCCCGCGGCGCGTAATGTTGATGTAGGCTCCGTTCGGATATGTTACGTTAGCAAGGGTTTTATCTCGATAGATATGAGTTTTGTGCTGAGCACTGCAATTCTATGGACCTATGCGCCATATTTTCCTATAGTATATTCTTCTCGTTCTCTGGGGAAGCCAGCAATAGCGGGCGGGGTGCGTTAGATTGTGTTATGTTATGATTGGATATATTAGGATATGGTAGCTTTGACTTTTGTGCTATACACTGCTATACGGCGAACTTCTGCACTCTACTGTGCTCTAGTATGTTCTGCTTGGCTCTGGGGTGGACAGCAATGGCGGTCTCGGCAGGCAAGTTTGAGTCGTGTTATGCATGGCCTGGCTATAAGCGGATAGGTTTGAATAGTATATCTTCGACCCTTGGGCTATAAACTGCTATTCGGTCGAAATCTGTGCACTGCATAGCTCTACTGGCATCTGCTTGTCTCTGTGGAAGCCTCCAATAGCGGTCGTGGCTGGTTTGGTTAGGCTAAGTTTGGTTAGAATGTCTTTTTTCTTTGTGCTGTACGCTGCTAGTCCGTCGATACCTGCGCTCTGCATTGCTCTGCAAGCATCTGTTTAACCCTGGGGAGGCCAGCAATAGTGGTCGTTACTCGTTTGGTTTATCTAGGTTACGTTTGGTTAGGTTAGGTTTGGTTATGCTTGATTAGGGTGGCATTGAATTTTGTGCTATACACTGCAGCTCTGTGCATTTCTGCGCCCTACATTGCTCTACTATACTCTGCTCGAATCTCGGGAGTCCAGCAGTTTGTTCGCCGCACGTTAGGGTAAGTTATGTTACGTTTGGTTTGGTTAGGTTTGGTACGGTTAGGATAGGATAGCTTAGACTTTTGTGCTATACACTGCTACTATGTGGGCTTCTACGCTCTACTGTGCTCTAATATGCGCTGGTTGGCGGTGGGCTGGCCAGCAGTAGCGGCCTCGGCGCGTTGGTTCCAGCTAGGCTGCCTTCTGCTGTGTTACGCTTGGTCAGGTTAGGATACGGTATCTTTGACTATTGTGCTATGCGCAGTTATTCGGCGGAATGCAGCGATTTACATTACTCTACTATACTGTGCTCAGCGTTCGGGATGCGGGCAATAGTGGCCGTGGCACGTTGGGTTGTGTTATGTTACGTACGGTTAGGTTAAGTCAGGGTAAGTTTGGTTAGGGTGGCTTCGACTTTCATGCTGGACACAGATACTAGGTGGACTCCTGCCCTCCACTGTGCTCTACTCAAATATGCTAGACGCTAGGTAGGCCAGCAATAGCAGTCGCGGCACGTTAAGTTGTGTTTTCCTTCGTTAGATTAGTTTTCGTTTGCTTGGGATGGATTTGGATATCTTTGACCTTACTGCTGTGCACCGCGATTATATAGGTTTCTGCGCCCTACACTCCTCTAATATGGTCTGCTTTCCTGTGGGGGGGGGGGGCAGCAGCAGTGGATCTGGCTCGTTTGGTTGAGTTTGATTACGTTTGGTATTGCTACGATTTGTTAGGTTAAGTCAGTGTACTTTTGATTCTTTTGCTACGTACTGCTTTTCGTTGGATTTCTCCCCTCATCTGTGCTCTAATATGATCTGCTTTGCTCTGTGGATGTCAGAAATGGTGACCGCGACATGTTACGTTGAGTTAAGTTACGTTCGGGTTGTTTATGTCAGCATGGGTAAGGTTGGGATGGCTTTAATTTTTCTGCTTTACGCTGCGACTCTATGGACGCCTGCGCCCTACTCTCCCATATTATGATCTGCATGGCCTTGGGGAGGCCAGCAATAGTGGTCGCGGCACGATTGGTTGAGTCATATTATGTTTGGTTTGCTTACGTTTGGTTAGGTTAGGAAGGGATAGCTTTGTCTTTTGTGATGTACAATGCTGTTGGACGAATTTCTGCGCTTTTCGTTGCTATACTATACTCCATTCGACCCTGGCTAGGCCATCAATGACGTTCGTGGCAGGGTAGGTTCAGTTAGGTATCGTTTGGTTAGGTTAGGTTAGTTTAGGCTTGTTTAGGATGGCTTTGACTTTTGTGATGTACACTGCTATTCGTTGAACTTCTGCGCTCTACTGCTCTCTAATATGTCCTACTTGGCACTGTGGAGGCCGCAGTAGAGTCCTCGGAACGATAGGGTTTGATTATTCTATGTTTGATTTGGTAATGTTAGGCCTGGTTAGGTTGAAATATCTTTGACCTTTATGGTGTACATTGCTATTTGGTGTATTTCTACGCTTTACTGTGCTCTAGAATACTCTTTAGGACTCTAGAGGGGCCAGCAATTGAGGTCCCTGCACGTTAGGAAGTGTTATGCTACGTTTGGTTACGCTACGTTTGTACATGTTAGGACAGGATAGCATTGACATTCTTGTTATACATTGTTACTTGGTGGTTTTGTGGCTCTACTTTGCTCTGCTATAATCTGCTTGATTCTGTGGTGGCCAGCAGTAGTGGTTTCGGCGCGTTAGGCTGAGATACACTACATACGGCTATGTTACGGTCGGTTAGCTCAGAACAGTATATTATTGACTTTTCTGCTATAAACCGCCATTCGGTGAATCTGTGCGCTCCACGTTGCTCTAATATGTTCTGCTTGTCACTGAGGAGGGCAGCTGTAGTGGTCGCGGCACGTTAGGATATATCATGCTACGTTTGGTACGTAACGTTCGGCTATGTTTGGACAGGCTGGCCATGACTTTTGTGCTATACACAGATGTTCGGAGGATTTCTGCGGTCTACTTTGCTCATGTATACTCTGCTTGGCAATGGGGAGGCCGGCAGTGTCAGCCTCGGCACGTATGTATGAGTCAGCTTGCTTTTGGTTATGATAAGCTTGGTTAAGTTAGGTGAGGATTGCTTAGACTTTTGCGCTATACACTGCGCTTCGGCGGATTTCTGCGCTCTATATTGCTCTATTATACTCTGCTCGACTCTGGGGGTAGTAATAGTGGTCTCGCCTTGTTAGGTTGTATTAGGCTACGTTTGGTTAGTTTACGTTATTCTGGGTTATGTTTGGATAGCTTTGGCTTATGTGGTATACACTGTTGTCCGGTAGATTCCTGCGTTGCAATGTGCCCTAGTATATTCTGCATGGCTTTGTGGATTCATGCAGTAGTGGTATCGGCACGTTAGGTTCAGTTAAGCTACGTTCGGTTGTGTTACGTTTGGTTACCTTGGAAAAGGGTAGCTTCGAACCTTGTGCTGTGCACTGCGATTCTATGGACATCTACCCTTTACTCTCCCCTAATATGTTCAGCTTGGCTCCGGGGAGGGCAGCAATAGAGGCGGCGGCACGATAGGTTGAGCTTGGTTTCGTTTGGTGGTGTTACGATTGGTTAGGCGAGGATATGGTAACATTGACTTTTGAGCCGCGCGCTACTCTTCGGTGGGTTTCTACACTCTAGTTTGACCAAATATGTTTTGCTCTGCTCTGAGGAGTCCTGAAATGTTGTCCGCGGCATGTTAGGTTAAGCTAGGTTACGTTTGGCTATTTTATGTTAGCATGGGTATGCTCTGGATATCATTGACTGTTCTGCTATACACTGCGATTCTATGGATTTCTGCCCATACTGTCCCATAATATGCCCTGCCTGGCAATGGAGAGGCCACCAATAGTGGACGCGGCACTCTAGGTTGAGTTAGATTATGTTTACTTTGGTTAGGTTAGGTTGGGTTAGAATGGGTTATCTACAATTTTGCGCTACACACGGCAATGCTATTGACCTCCGCGCCTCATTGTGCGTCATCACACTCTGCTTGTCTCCGGGCATGCCGGGAGTAGCGGCCACGGCACGTTATGTTGTGGTATGCTACGTTTGGATCGGTAAGTTTTGGTTTGGTTAGGATGGGATACCTTCGTCTTTTGCCTGTACACTCTCTTGCGGTTGACTTCTTCGCTCTACTGCGATCTACTGCGCTCTACTGCGCTCTTATATGCTCTGCTTGTCCCTGTGGAGGACAGCAATACTAACCTCGGCACCTTATGTAGAGTTACGCTACGTTCGGTTGGGTTAGGTTTGGACAGGTTGGGTTAGGGTATCCTTCACCCTTCTGATATACGCTGCATTGTGTTGGATTACTGCGCTCCACTGTGCTCTAGTATATTCTGATTGTCTCTGTAGAGGCTAGCAATAGTGGTGTCGGCGCATTGGGTTGAGTTAAGTTACTTTCGGTTACGTTACGTCTGGTGAGGTTAGGAGGGTATAGCTTTGACTTTGCTACACAATGCTATTCTATGGACTTCTGCGCTGTACTGTGCGCTAACACGCTCTGCTCGTGTCTGTAGACGCCAGGAATATTGGCAGCGCCAAGTTAGTTTGAGGTATGCTACGTCTGGTTAGTCATGGTTTGGTTAGGTTTGAATGGGATACCTTGACTTTTGTGTTATACAATGCTATTCGGGGTATTTCTGCGCTCTACTGTACAATAGTATGCTTTGCTTTGCTCTGGAGGTGTCAACAATGGAGGTATGGGCACGTCGGTTTGAGTTAGATTACGTTCGGTCTTACTATGTTCAGTTATGTTATGCCAGGATAGCTATGACTCTTGTGCTGTACACTGCCATACGGTGGATCTCTGTGCTCTAGTCTGATCGAATATTCCATGCTTTGATCTGGGAATTCCAGAAATAGTGGCCTCGGCGCGTTAAGCCGTGTTGGTTCCGGTTTGGTCAGGTTAAGTGTGTTTGGGATAGGTTACGTTGTATTTGACCTTCGCGCTACACACTGTCGCCCTATGGGCTTGTGTGCTCTACTGTGCTCTAACCTATTCTGCTTGCAACTGGGGAAGCCAGTAATAGCGGTCACGGCACGTTAGGTGTAGTCACTCTAAGTTCGAATATGTTAGGATAGGCATGGCTAGGTTAGTGTATGTTTGGCTTCTGTGCTATATATTGCTGTTTGGCTGTGTTCTGCGCTCTACTGTGATCTACCAGACTCTGCTCGTCTCTGGGCAGGCCAGCAATAGTGGTCGTGGCACGACAGATTTTATTAGGCTACGGTTGGTGATGTTGCGTCTGGTTAGGTTAGGACAGGATAGCTGCGTCTTTTGTGCTATTCACCGATATTCGAAGGACTACTACGCCCTACATTGCTACACTGTACTCTGCTCGCCCCGGGGTCGGACTGTGATAGTGGTCTCGGCACGTTAGGTTGAGTTAGGCTACGTTTGGTTAGGATGTATAAGCATGGGTTAGGTCCGGATAGCTTCGACTTTCGTCGTATAAACTGTTTCTTGGCGGTCATCTGCGCTCTACTATGCTCTAATGTGTCCTGCTTGTCACTGGGGAGGGCAACGATGGTGGTCTCGTTACGTTAGTTTGAGTTATGTTACGTTTCGTTATGTTACGGTTCGTTAGGCTTGGAGCGGATAGCTTTGGCTTTGGTGCTATAGTCTGCTATTGGGCGGAACTCTGCTCCCAATACTGCTTTAATATCTCCAACTTGATTATGGGAAGGCCAGCAACAATGATGCCGGAACGTTATGTTGGGTCAGGTTACGTTCGATTAGTTTGGGCTAGGCAATGTTTGGTCAGGATAGAATTAACTCTTGTGCTATACGCTGCTATTCGCTGGATTTCTGCAATCTACTGCGCTCTAGTATTTCCTGCTTGTCTCTGGGTAGGCCAGTAAGTGTGGCCGCGCACGTAGGTGTGAGCAGCGATACGTTTGGATATGCTACGATTCTTTAGGTTAGGAGAGGATAGCTAGGACTTTAGTGTTATAGTCTGTCATTATGTGGATTTCTGCGCCCTACAGTGCTCTTATATTTTCAGCTTGTCTGCGATAATACTAGCAATGGAGAGCCCAGCACGTTACGATGAGTCAGGTTACGTCCCGTTAGGTTGTGTTAGGATACGTTTGGCGAGGATAGCTGTTACTTTTGTGCTGTACACTGCTTTTCGGAGGATTTTTGCACTCCACTGTGCTCTAGTATGTCCTGCATGGCTATGGGGAGGGCATCAATAGCGATCTCGGCGCTTTAGGTTGAGTTAGGCAATGTTTGGTTATGTTCTGTTTGTTTGGGTTAGGTTTGGGTAACTCTGACATTTCCGATATACACAGCGATTTCGTGGATTTCTGCCTCCTACTCCCCACTAATGTGTCCTGCTTGGCTCTGTGAAGGACAGCAACAGTGCTCGGGGCACGTTAGTTTGGGCTATGATACGCATGGTTTCGTTACGGTTGGTAAGCTTAGGAGAGGATGGCTTCAACTTTAGTGCTATAGTTTGCTATTAGGTGGATTCCTGTCCCCTACAGTGCTCTAACATTTTCAGCTTGGCTCTGGGAATGCCTGCATCAGTGATCTCGGCACGAAATGCTCTGTCAGGTTACGTTCGGTTAGGTTGGGTTAGGCTACAATTGGTAATAATGGATTTATCTATTGTGCTGTACACTACTATTCGGAGGAATTCTGTGCTCTTCCGTGCTCTAGTATATCCTGCTTGTCGCTGGGAAGGGCAACAATAGCGGCCTCGGTATATTAAGTTGCCTGAGGCTATGTTTGGCTATGTTCTGCTTGATTGGGATAGGCACGGGTAGCTTCGACTTTTTTGATACACACTGCGGTTATATGGTTTTCGGCACTCCACTCTCCACTAGCGTGTTCCGCTTGTCTCAGGGGAGGACAGCCATAGTGGTCGTGACACGTTCTGTTGAGATGGGCTGCTTGGTTATGTTTCGATCTGTTAGGTTAGAAGAGGAAGGTTGATGACTTTTACTTTAGTGCTACAATCTGCTATCAGGTGAACTACTGCTCCAGACAGTGCGTTAACATTTTCCGCTTTGCTCTGGGGAGGCCAGCAATAGTGGCAACGACACGATATATTAGTGAGGTTACGTTCGTCTAGTTTGATTTGGGCCATGTTTGGTTAGAATAGCTTCTTCTTTTTTGCTGCATACTGCTGTTCGGCGGATCTCTGCACTCTTCGGTGCTCTAGTATGACCTGCTTGTCTCTGGGAAGGGCAGCAATGGCGGTTTCGGCACACTATGTTGAGTCATGTTACTTTCGCTTCGGTTGGCTTAGGACAACTTTGGACAGTATATGTTTAACTATTGTGCTGTACGCTGTTTTTCGGTGGACTTCTGCTTTCTACTGTGCTCTAGCGCGTCCTGCTTGGCTCTGAGGAGGGCAACAATAGCGGACCTGGCTGGATAGGTTGAGTCAGGTTATTTTTGGATATGATCCGTTGGTTTGGGTGATGCTTGGGAGAATTCAACTGTCCTGATTCACACTGCGATCATATGGACTTCTGCGTCCTACTCTACTCGAGTGTGTCCTGCCTGGCTCTGCGGAGTCCAGCAATAGCGGTTGCGGCACGTTACTTTGAGTTAGGTTACGTTTGGCTATGTCACGGTTGGTTACGTTAGGACGAGATAGCTATAATTTCATGTCCATAGTCGAATACTAGATGGATTTCTGCGACCCTCAGCACTCTAAGGCTTTCAGCTTGGCTATGGGAAGGCCAGAAATGGTGGCCGCGTCTCGTTACGTTGTGTCAGGTTACGTTTGGTTACGTTGGGTTAAGCTAAGCTTGGCTGGAGTAGACTTAACGTTTGTGCTATTCACTGCTATTCGGCGGATTACGGCGCTCAACTGTGCTCTAATATATCCTGCCTGGCGCTGGGGAGGGCAGCAATAGCCGCCTCCGCACGTTAGGTTGAGATAGGTTACGCTTTGTTATGCTACGATTGGTAATGTTAGAGGAGGATAGCTTCGACCTTAATGCTATAGTCTGCTATTAGGTGGATTTCTGTGCCCTACAGTGTTCTAATGCTTTCAGCTTGGCTCTGGGAAGCCCAGCAATAGTGGACGCGGCACGTCACATTGAGTCAGGTTACGCACAGTGCAGTTGGGTTAGGCTAAGTTTGGTGATGATAGCTTTATCTTTTGTGCTGTACACTGCTATTCGTTGGATTTCTGCTCTCCGCTGTGTACTAGTATTCCTAGCTTGGCTCTGGGAAGAGCAACAACAGCTGTCTCGGCACGTTAGGTTCAGATAGGTTACGTTCCGTTTTGCTACGATTGGTTACGTTATAAGGGGAAAGCTTTGAACCTAGTGCTATAGTCTGCTATTAGGTGGATTTCTGCGCCCTGCAGTGCTTTAATGCTTTCACCTTGCCACTGGGAAGGCCAGCAATAGTGATATCGGCACGTTGCGCTGTGTCAGGTTACGTTCGATTAGGTTGGGACGGCCATAGCTTTGTCAGGATTTCTTTGGCTTTGGTGATGTACATAACTATTCAGTTGACTTCTGCGCCCTGCTGTGCACTGGTATGACCTGCTTGGCGGACGGGAGTGCAAGAATAGCGGTCTCGGCACGTTAGGTTGTGTCAGGCTATGCTTGGCTATGTTGTGATGGTTTGTGTTAGGCCTGTATAGCTTCGCCTTTTCTAATATAGACTGCGATTCTATGGAATTATGCGATCTACTCTCAGCTAATGTGCTGTGCTTGGCTCTGGGGTGGACAGCAATAGTGGTCGCGGCACGTTACGTTTTGTCAGGTTACGTTCGGTTAGGTTGGGTCAGGATGAGTTTGGACAGGATATCTTTAACTTTTGTGTTGAGCACCACTATTCGTTGGACTTCTGCGCTCTGCTGCGCTCTAGTATGCCCTGCTTTGGTATCGCGAGGGCAGATATGGCCGCCTGGGCACGTTATATTCTGTAAGGCTGTGATTAGCTATGATCTGCTGGTTAGGCATAGGCTTGGGTAGCTACGACTTTTCTGATTTACACTGCTTCTATATGGGTGTCTGCGTTCTACTCTCCACTACTGTGCTCCGCGTGACACCGGGTAGGCCAGCAATAGTGGTCGCGGCACGTTGGTTTCAGTTAGATTACGTTTGGTTACGTTATGTTTGGATGGGTTACGAGTGGATATCTACGACTTTAGTGCCATAATCTGCTATTAGGCGATTTCCGGCACCCCACATTGTTTTAGTATTTTCAGCTTGGTACGAAGAAGGCCAGCAATAGTGGCCTCGGCGCGATATTTTGTGTCAGCTTACGTTCGGTTTGGCAGGTTTATGCTAAGTTTGGACATGATATCTATAACTTTTGTGCTGAACACTGCTATTCGTTGTATTTCTGCGCTCTACTTTGCTCTTGTATGTCCTGCTTGGCTATGGGATGGGCAGCAATGTCGGTCTCGGCACGTTCGGTTTATTCAGGCTATGTTTGGATATGTCCTTTTGGTTTGGGTTGCGTTTCGGCAGGTATGACTTTTCTGATATATATCTCGGTCCTGTACATTTCTGCGTTCTACTTTGCGCTAAACTTTCCCGCTTGACTCAGGGGAGGCCAGCAATAACGATCGCTGCACAATATGTTGAGTTAGGTCACGTTTGGTTATCGTTACCGTTGGCTTCGTTAGGAGAGGATAGCTTTGACTATAGTTGTAAGGTGGATACGTGCGCCCTACAGTGCTCTAATATCTTCGGCATTGCTCTGGGCAGGCCAGCAATGGTGTCCTCGGCATGTCATGCTGAATCATGTTACGTACGATTAGGTTGGGTTTGGCTATGTTTGATACGGGTAGCTTTAACTGTCGCAATGCACACTGGTATTAGGTGGATTTCTGTGCTCTACTGTGCTCTGGTGTCTCCTGCTTAGCTATGGGAAGGGCAAAAATGGCGGTATCGGCACGTTAAGTTCAGTCAGGCTATGTTTGGTTATGTTCTGTTTGTTCAGAATAGGGTTGGGTGGCTCTCACTTTTTAGATATACCATGCGATTATATGGATTTCTGCGTTCTGCTCTCCACTATTGTGCTCTGCTTGGCTCTGGGGTTGCCAGCAATAGAGGTCGCGACACGTTAGCTTTAGATAGGTTACGCTTTGGTATCTTTCGATTGGTGAGGTTAGGAGTGGATGGCTTTGACTTTAGTGCTATAGTCTGCTATTAGGTGCACTTCTGCGCAACACAGTGCTCTAATACTTTCGTCTTTGCTCTGGGAAGGCCAGCAACAGTGGTCTCTGCGCGTTATGTTGTGTCCGGTTACGTCCGGTGGGTTGTGTTATGATATGTTTTGTCAGGATAGCCGCAACTTATGTGATGTACACTGCTATTGGGAGTATTTCTGCGCTCCACTGTGCTCTAGTATGTCCTGCTTGGCTGTGGGGATGGCAGCGATAGCGGTTTCAGCACGATAGCTTTATTTATGCAATGTTTGGTTATGTTCTGTTGGTTTGGGTTATGTATGGACAGTTTAGACTTTTCTGATATACACTGCGATCCTATCGACTCCTGCGGCCCACTCTCCACTAATTTGTTCTGCTTGACTCCGGAATGGCCAGCAATAGTGGCCTCTTCACGATACGTTGCGGCAGGTTACGATCGGTTAGTTTGGGTCAGGTTAAGTTTTGTCAGTGTAGCTTCAACTTTTGTGCTGTACACTGCTATTCGGTGTACATCAGTGCCCTACTGCGCTCTAGAATGTCTTGCTTGTCTCTGGGGAGCCCAGAAATAGTGGTCGCGGCAAGACGTGGTATGTTAGGATACCATCAGTTATGTGACGATTCTATAGTTTAGGAGAAGACAGCTATGCCTTTAGTGCTACAGCCTGCTATTAGGTGGTTTCCCTCGCCATAGTATCCTTTAATGCTTTTAGCTTGGCTCTGTGAAGGCCAGCAATATTGGCCTCAGCACGTTACGTTGAGTCATTTCACGATCTGTTAGGTTGGGTCAGGTTAAGTTTTGTCAGTACAGCTCCTGCGCTGTACACTGCTGTTAGGTGTATTTCAGCGCACTACTGTGATTCAGTATGTCTGCTTGGCTCCGGCGCGGCCAGTAGTACTGGTCGCCGCGCGTTATGTTGAGTCATGCTATGTTTCGTTATGTTCTGTATGTTTGGGATAGACTTGGGTACATTCGTCTTTTCTGACTTACACTTCGACTATATAGATTTATGCGCGCTGCTCTCCACTAACGTGTGCCTCTTGACTCTGGCAAGGCCAGCAAGTATGGCCTCGGCACGTTATGATGAGTCATGCTACGTTCGGTTATGTTGGGTTAAGCCACGTTTGGTAATGGCAGGTCTAACTTTTGCGCTGTGCCTTGCTATTCGCTGGATTTCTGCGCTCTACCGTGCTCTAGCATGTCCTGCTTGTCTCTGGGGAGGGCAACGATATCGGCATCGTCACGTTAGGTTGAGAAATGCTCTGTTCGTTTATGTTCTGTTGGTTTTTGTTCGGTCTGGGTAACTCTGACAATTCCGAAACACACTGCGGTTCTATGTATTTCTGCCGCCTACTACCTACTCAGGTGTTCTGCTTGGCTCTGCTGTGGCCAGCAAAATGGTCGAGGGACGTTAGGTTGGATTAGGCTTTGGTTTGGTCATGTTACGATTGGTTACGTTTGGAGAAGGTAGCTATGACTTTATTGCTATTGTCAGCTGTTAGGTGGATTTCTTGGCCATACTGTGCTCTAATGCTTTCAGCTTGGCTCAATGAAGGCCAGCGATAGTGGCCCCTGCACGTTACTTTGAGTCAGGTTACGATCGGTTTGGTTGGGTCAGGATAAGTTTTGTCGGTATAGCTTCAACTATTGTGCTAAACACTGCTATTCGGTGGATTTCAGCGCTTTACTGTGCTCTGGTGTGTTTTGCTTGACGCTGGGAAGAGCAGCAGCGCCGGTCTCGGCACGTTACTTTGAGTTATGCTATGTTTGTCAATGTTCCGTCGGTTTTGGTTAGGTTTGTGTAACTCTGACATATCCGGTATGCGCTACGATTTTATGGATTCCTGCGTCCTACGATAAACTAATGTGTTCTGCTTGGCCCTGCGGAGGCCAGCAATAGTGGTCCTGTCTCGTTATGATGAGTCAGGTTACGTTCGGATAGAATTGGTCAGGCTAAGTATGGCGAGGATAACTTTAACTTTTGTGTTGTACACTGCCATTCGGCGGACTTGAGCGCCCTACTGTGCTCTAGAATGTCCAGCTGGGCTATGGCTAGGGCAACCAAAGAGGTCTCGGCACGTTAGGATTGGTCAAGTTGCGGTTGATTACGTTTGAAGATGGTAGCTTTGACTTTAGTGCTATAGTCTGCTATTAGGTGGATATCTGCGCCCTACAATGCTCTAAGGTTTTCAGCTTGTCTCTGTGTGGGCCAGCAATAGCGAGCTCCGCACGTTACGCTGAGACATGTTACGTTCGGTTAGGTCGGGTTGGGAAATGTTTGGCTAGGATATAATTAACTTATGCGCTGTACGCTGCTTTTCGGTGGACTTCTGCGCTCAACGGTGCTCTATTTGTCCTGCTTGGCTATGGGGAGGGCAACAACAGCTGTCTCGACAAGTTAGGTTGAGTCAGGCTATGTTCGGTTATGTTATGTAGGTTTGGGTAAGGTTTGAGTAGCTTTGACTATTCTGATATGCACTGTGATTATATGGATTTCTGCATTCTGTTCTCTGATAACGTGTTCTGCTTGGCTCTGGGGTGGCAAGCAATTGTGGTCGCGGCACGTTATGTTGGGTCGGTTTACGTTCCGTTAGGTAGGGTCAGGCTAACTGTGGTAAGAATAGCTTCAACTTTTGTGGTATACACTGCCATTCGGTGAATTTCTGCGATCTACTGTTTTCTAGTATATACTGCTTGGCTCTGGCGAGACCAGCAATAGTGGTGTCGTCACGTTAGGTTGGGTTATGTTACGTTCGGTTAGTTTTGGTTATGCCAAGCACGGACAGGTTATCCTTGACTTTCGCGCTATACACTTCTCTTCGGAGGATTTCAACACTCTACTGTGCTCTACTATATTATGCTTGGCCCTGTGGCGGACAGCAGCGTTGGTGGGACGTTATGTGTTGTTACGCTACGTTTTACCATGTTATGATAGTCTATGGCGGCTTTGACTTTCGTGCTATACACTATTATCCGGCGGGTTCCTGTGATCTACTATGCTCTACAGTATTCTGCCCGGCTCTGTAGAGTCCGGCAGCTGCGGTGGCGGCACGCTCTGTTGAGTTATGTTATATTTGGTTATGTTAGGTTAGGCCAGGTTATGTCAGGATATCTTCGACTTTTGTGCTATTCACTGCAATGCGGAGGAATTCTGCGAAAGACTGTGCTCCGGTATACTCTACTGGTCTATGTGGAGGTCAGCAGCAGTTGTCTCGTCCGGTTAGGATGAGTTGGGTTACGTTCGGATACGTTACGCTTGGTTAGGTTAGGACAGCTACTTCGACTTTTGTGCTGTACAATGCTCCTAGTTGGATTTCTGTGATCCACTCTCCTCTACTACATTCTGCTTCGCTACGGGAAGGCCAGGAGCAGCGGTTGCGGCACGACATGTTGGATTGTGCTACGTTTGGATTGGTTAGTTCTGTTAACGATGCCTTCATCTTTTGTGCTGTCCACTACAGTGCTGTGGATTTCTGCTCACAACAGCTCCCTAGTACATTCGGCTTGTCTCTGTGGAGGTCAGCAGGTGTGGTCTGGTCATGTTTGGTCGAGTTACGTTACGTTCGGTTATGTTACGTTTGGCTAGGTTAAGATATGCTACCTCGACTTTTGTGCTATACACTGCTATTCCGCGGATCTCTTCCATCTAATGTACTCTATTATGCTCTGCTTGACTTTGGGGTGTCCAGTGGTAGTGGTCCCGGCACGTCAGGTTGAGTAAGGTTACGTATCGTTAGATTAGATTAGGAAGGCTCAGTTGGGATTTCTTTGACTTTTGTGGTGTAAACTGCTATTCGGTGGATATCTACGCTCTACGTTACTATACTATACACTGCTCGGCTCTGTGGAGGCGAGTGATAGTGGTCGGGGCACGTTATTTTGTGTCAGGATACGTTTGGTTATATTAGGTTGGACTCCGTTTGTTTATGTTAGCTTCGGCTATCGTGCTATAGACTGTCATTCGGTGGACTTCTATGACCTAATGTGCCGTGATCTATTCTGCTTGGCTCTGGAGGTGCCTGCAGCAGTGGTCGCGGCACGTTATTGCCAGTTATGCTACGTTTGGTTAGGCCAGGTTAGGCCAGGTTTGGATAGGATATCCTAGACTGTTGTTACAGGCACTGCTATTTGCTGGATTTCTGCGCTCCCTGGTGCTCTACTACACTCCGCTCGCCTCTAGGGGGCGAGCAATAGCGATCGCGGCACGTTCCGTTGTGGCATACTACGTCTGCTTGGGTTACGTTAGATTGGGTTAGGCCTGGATGGATATGACTTTTGTGTTGTACACTGCTATTCAATGGACTTCTCCGCCCTGCTGCCCTCTTGTATGCTCTGCTCGACTCTGTGGAGGCCGGCAACGGTGGTGTCGGCACGTTAGCTGCAGCAACGCCACGTTTGGCTGTTATACGTTTGGTGATGATAGGACAGGATAGCTTAGACGCCTGCGCTATACACCGATTTCCACCGGCATCTGCGCTCTACTCTGCTCTACTATATTCTGATTGGCCCTGAGAATGCCAGCAATATTGGTCCTGGAACGTTAGGTTCAATTAGGTTACGTTTCGTTATGTTAGGCGGGGTTAAGTTCGGTAAGTGTAGCTTCGACCTTCGTGCTGTACACTGATATTCGGTGGATTTCTGCGCTGCACTCTTCTCTACTATATTCTGCTTGGACATAGGGAGGACAACAATGGTGGTCGCGGCACATAAGTTCTGCTAGGCTACGGTTGGTCAGGTTAGGTTGGATCAGGTTTTGTTAACGTCACTTCGACGTTTGCGCTGTACGCCGCTATTCGGTGAAATTCTGCGCTCCACATTGCTCTACAGTACTCTGCTCGACTACGGGCATACGAGTAATAGCGTTCGTGGCACGTCGGTTTGAGATATGTTATGCTTGGTTAGTCTAGGTTACGTTACGTATGGCTAGGATAGCTTTGCCTTTCATGCGATGCACTGATAATCGGTGGATTCCTGTGATCCAGTGTTCTCTACAATTCTGTGCTTGGATATGTGGACGCCACGAGCAGTGCTCGCGGCACCTTATGTGCAGTTATGCTACGTTTGGTGGGGTTAAGTTCGGTCAGGTTACGCTAGGATATCTACGGCTTCTGTTCTGTTCACTGCACCATAGTGGATTTCTGCGCTCGGCTGTGCACTAGTACATTCTGCTTGCCTCTGGGGAGGCGAGAAACAGTGGTCACGGCACATCAGGTTGAGTTATGCCTCGTTCGGTTGTGTTATGTTTGGTGAGGTGAGGATAGGGTATTTTAGACTTCTGTGCCACAAGCTGCTGTCATTCGATTCCTGCGCTCTTCTGCGTTCTAATATTTTCTGCTTGGCGCTGTGGTGGCCAGTAATAGTGGTCTCGGCACGATAGTTTGATTTATGCTACGTTCGATTAGGGTATGATAGTCAAGGTTAGGTTTGGATAACATTGTCTTTCGTTGTATAAACTGCTGTTCGGTGTATTTATGCACGATACGTTGCCCTAATATGTTCTGCTTGGCACTGGGGAGGGCAGTAATAGTGGTCTCGGCAGGTTAGGTTGAGTTATGCTACGCTTGGTTGGGTTACGTTAGTTTGTGTTATGTTAGGACAGCTTCGACTTACGTAGGATACACTGCTGTGCGGTGGATTTCCGTGATCAACTGTACTCTGTCGTGTTCTGTTTGGCTCTGAGGAGGCCATCAGTGGTGGTTTCGGCACGTTAGCCTAAGCAAGGATACGTTTGTTTATGTTATGTTTTTATAGGTTAGATTAGGGCAGCTTAGACTTATGTGGCATACACTGCTCTTCGGTAGATTCGTGCACTCTAAGTTGCTCCACTGTAATCTGCCCGACTGTCGTGAGTGCGGCAATAGTGGCTGCAGCATGTTGTGTTCAGTTAGTATACGTATGATTAGGTTAGGTTATGTTGTGTTACGTTAGGGTATCTTCGATATTTGTGCTTCGCGCTGCCATCCAATGGACTCCTGCGCTCTACTGTGCGCTACCATACTCTGCCTGTGTCTCGGGACGCCAGGAATAGTGGTCGCGGAAAGTTTGGTTGAGTTGCGTTTCGTTCGGTTATGTTAGGTTTGTCCATGTTTGGATGGGACAGCTTTGACTTTTGTACTGTACACTGCTGTTCGGTGGGTTTCTGCGCTCCACTACGACTAGCATATGTTTCTTGGCTCTGGGGAGGCCAGCATTAGTGGCCTCTGCACGCTAAGTTAAGTTTTGTTGCGTTTGATTATGTTAGGACAGGATAAGAGTGACTTTTGTGCAACACATTGCTGTTTGGTGACATTGTGTGATCTAGTGTGCACTACTATACTATGCTCGACCATAAGTGAGCCAGTAGTAGTGGTCATGGCACGATAGGTAGCGTTGGGCTACGTTTGGCAAGGGCACGGTTGGTTAGGATAGGATAGGATAGCTCTGACCTTGTGCCATACACCAATATTCGGTTGATTTCAACGCGCTAGATTGCATTACTGTACCATGCTCGGCTCAGGCGATGCCAGCAGAAGTGGTCTCGGCTCGTTAATTTGAGTTAGGCTACCTTTGGTTGGGTTATGTTGGTTTGGGTTTGGCCAGGATAGCTTCGACTTTCGCCGTATACACTGGTATTCGGACTTGAGGAGGCCATCAGTGGTGGTTTCGGCACGTTAGCCTAAGCAAGGATACGTTTGTTTATGTTATGTTTTTATAGGTTAGATTAGGGCAGCTTAGACTTATGTGGCATACACTGCTCTTCGGTAGATTCGTGCACTCTAAGTTGCTCCACTGTAATCTGCCCGACTGTCGTGAGTGCGGCAATAGTGGCTGCAGCATGTTGTGTTCAGTTAGTATACGTATGATTAGGTTAGGTTATGTTGTGTTACGTTAGGGTATCTTCGATATTTGTGCTTCGCGCTGCCATCCAATGGACTCCTGCGCTCTACTGTGCGCTACCATACTCTGCCTGTGTCTCGGGACGCCAGGAATAGTGGTCGCGGAAAGTTTGGTTGAGTTGCGTTTCGTTCGGTTATGTTAGGTTTGTCCATGTTTGGATGGGACAGCTTTGACTTTTGTACTGTACACTGCTGTTCGGTGGGTTTCTGCGCTCCACTACGACTAGCATATGTTTCTTGGCTCTGGGGAGGCCAGCATTAGTGGCCTCTGCACGCTAAGTTAAGTTTTGTTGCGTTTGATTATGTTAGGACAGGATAAGAGTGACTTTTGTGCAACACATTGCTGTTTGGTGACATTGTGTGATCTAGTGTGCACTACTATACTATGCTCGACCATAAGTGAGCCAGTAGTAGTGGTCATGGCACGATAGGTAGCGTTGGGCTACGTTTGGCAAGGGCACGGTTGGTTAGGATAGGATAGGATAGCTCTGACCTTGTGCCATACACCAATATTCGGTTGATTTCAACGCGCTAGATTGCATTACTGTACCATGCTCGGCTCAGGCGATGCCAGCAGAAGTGGTCTCGGCTCGTTAATTTGAGTTAGGCTACCTTTGGTTGGGTTATGTTGGTTTGGGTTTGGCCAGGATAGCTTCGACTTTCGCCGTATACACTGGTATTCGGACGATTTCCCAGCCCTACTGTGCTCTACTATTATCTGCTCGACTCTGGGTAGTCCAGCAATAGTGGTCGTGGCTCGATATGTTGGGTTGAGCTATGCTTGGTCATGTCACGTTTGGGTAAGTTAGGAGAGGGTGGCATTGACTTTTGTGCTAGACACTACGTTGCGGTGGATTTCTGCGCCCTACGTTACACTACTATACTCTGCCCGTCTATGGGAGGCCGGCAACAGTGGTCTCGGTACGTTAGATCTTGTTGGGCAAAGTTTGGTTAGGTTATATTGTTCTGTGTTAGGCTAGGATTGCCTTGACTTGCGTGGTATACACCGCCATTTGGTGGATTCCTACGCTCTACATAGTTCTAACATGCCCTGCTTGTCTCTGGGGATGCCAGCAATGCTAGTCTCAGAACATATTCAGTTCGGCTACGTTCGGATACGTTAGGTTACTATATCTGCCACTTTTGTGCTCTACACTGCAATGCGGCTGATTACTGCGATCTAGTGTGTTCTAGTATATTCTGCTTGGCTCTGGGGAGGCAAGCATTTGTGGCATCGGCATGTCAGGTTCAGTTATGCTTCGTTCGGTTATGTTACGTATGGTTATGTTAGGATAGGGTAGCTTAGACTATTGTGCTGCGCACTGAGATCCTAAGGATTTCCGCGCTCCGCTCGCCTTTATTTTGCTCTACCTGACTATGTGGAGGGTAGCAATAGTGGCCTCGGCACGTTAGGATGGGTTAGGTTATGATGGGTTGCGTTACGTTTGGTCAGGTTAGGATAGGATAGGTATGGTATTTGCGCTGTACATTGCTATTCGGTCGATATCTGCGCTCTGCATTTCTCTACTAGAATCTGCTCGTCCCTGCGGAGGCATGAAATAGTGGTTGTGGCATATTTGTTCGGATTAGGTTACGTTTGGCTGGGTCAGGGCAGGTTATGTTTGGTTAGAATGGCATCGGCGTCTGCGCTGTACACAGCTATTCGGCGGACATCAGCGTTCAACTGTGCTCTAGTATATTATGCTTGGCTACGTGGTAGCCAGCAGTGGCTCCCTCGGCTCGATAGGCTGAGTTAGGTTGCGTTTTGTTGTGTGACGTATGGTTAGCTTAGGACAGGGTAGCTTAGGCTATTGAGCCATTCGTTCCACTCCGGTCGATTACAGAGTTCTACATTACTCTGCTGCACTTTACCTGTCTCTCTTGAGGCCAGCAATACTGATCGTGGCACCACAGGTTGTGTCACGTTAAGATCGGTTGTGTTACGTTTGGTCAGGTTGGGAGAGGATAGCTTTGACTTTTGTTCTCTACGCAGTTATTCCGTGGATCTCTGCACTCTAGTGTGCTCTAGTATGCTCCGCTTGACTCTGGGGAAGCCGGCAATATTCGTCTCGGCACGTTAGGATTAGTTAGGATATGTTTTCTTAAATTAGGTTACGCTTGGTTATGTTACGATTCTTTAGGTTAGGACGTGATAGCTTCGTCTTTAGTGCTGTATTATGCTATTAGGTGGATTCCTGCTCCCGACAGTGCTCTATTTTCTTCAGCTGGTCTCTGTCAATGCTAGCAAGGCTGGCCTCAGCCCGTCATTATGAGTCAGGCTACATTCGGTTAGGTTGGGTTAGGCTACATTTGGTAACTGTAGCTTTAACTTTTATGCTGTACACTGCTATTCGGTGGATTTTTGAGCCCTGCTTTACTCTAGTATGTCCTGCTTGGCTCGGTGGAGGGCAGCAATAGCGGTCACAGCGCGCTAGGTGGATTTATGTTATATTTGGTTTTGTCTTGCTGGTTTGGTTTGGGCTCCGCTAGCTATGACTTTTCCTTTATACACTGCGATTATATGTATTTCTACCCTCTGCACTCAACTAGTGTGTTCCGCTTGACTCTGTGGACGCCAGAAATCGTCTTCGCGACACGTTATGTTCAGATAGGTTACGATTGGTTATGTTACGATTCGTTAGGTTAGGCGGGTATAGCTAAGACTATAGCGCTATAGCCTGCTATTAGGTGGATTTCTGCTCCCTACAGTGCTTTAACATTTTCGGCTTGTCTCTGGGAAAGCCAGCAACAGCGACCTTGGCACGTTACTATGAGTCAGCTTACATTCGGTTAGATCTGGTCTGGCGAACCTTGGAAATGATATCTTTTGCTCTTGTGCTGTGCGCAGCTACTCGGTGGATTTCTGCGCTGTACTGTGCTCTAGTATGTCCTGCTCGGCCCTGGAGAGAGCAACAATAACGGTCTCGTCACGTTTGCTTGAGTCAGCCCATATTTGTCTATGCTCCGTTCGTTTGGGTCTGGTTTGGGTAGCTTAGACTTTTCTGATATACACAGCGATTCTATGTTTTTCTGCGCTCTGCTCTCCACTAATGTGTTCTGCATGGCCGTGCGGCGGCCAGCAATAGAGGTCGCGGCACGTTAGGTTTATTCATGTTACGCTCTGTTATTTTACGGTTGGCTATGATAGGAGATGGTAGCTTTGACTTTAGTGCTATAGTCTGTTATCATATGGATTGCTGCGCCATTCGTATTTACAATGCCTTCAGCTCGGCTCTGCGAAGGCCAGCGGAGAGGCCTCTGCACGGTACGTTGTGTCAGATTACGTTCGGTTAGCTCGGGTCCGGATAAGTTTTGTCATTGTAGTTTTAACTTTTGCGCTGTACACTTCTATTCGGTGGATCTCTGAGCTCTACTGTGTTCTAGTACGTCCAGCTTGACTCTGGGAATGGCAGTAATGGGGGTCCCGGCACGTTAGCTTGAGTTAGGCTATGTTCGGTTACGTTCTGTTGGCTTTGGTTAGATTTGGATGACTCCGACTATTCCGATGTGCACTGCAATTATAGGGATATCCGCGTTCTACTCTCCACTAGTGTGGTCCGCTTGTATCTGGGAAGGCGAGCAATAGTGATCTCGGCACAGTATGTTGAGTCATGTCAGGTTCGGATATGCAGGGTTAGGCTAAGTTTGGTTAGGATTTCTTTAACTTTTGTGCTGTACGCTGCCATACGGTAGACTCCTGCGCTCTGTTGTGCTCTTGCATGTTCATCTTGGCTCTCGGGAGGGCAACAACAGCGCTCTTGGCACGTTAGGTTGTGTTAGGTTAAGTTTGGTTATGTCACTGTTGGTTGGGTTAGGAGAGGATAGCTTTGTCCATAGGGCAATAGTCTGCTATTAAGTGGATTTCTATGTCTTACAGTGCTCTACTATTTTCAGCATGGCTCTGGGAATGCCAGCAATAGTGGTCTCGACATGTTATATTGAGTCAGGTTACGTACGGTTATCTTCTGTTGTCTTGCTTTTGTCATGTGTACCTTTGACATTTTTGATCTACGCTGCTATTCTGTGGATTTCTGTCTTCTACTCTCCACTAGTGTGCTCTGCTTCGCTCTCGGGATGCCAGCCATAGCGGTCGCGGCAAGTTAGGATTAGAATTGTCACGATCGGTTAGGTTAGGAGAGAATATTTGCGACTCCAGTGCAATAGTCTGCTATTAGGTGGATACCTGCGTCCTAGAGTACCCTACTGATTTCAGCTTTGCTCTAGGAATGCTACCAACAGTGGCCTCGGCACGTTGTACTGAACCTGGTTACGTTTGGTTAAGTTGGGTTAGGCTATGTTTGGTTTGTGTAGATTTAACTTTTTTGCTGTAGACTACTATTCAGTGGATTCCTGTACCCTACTGTGCACTGGAATGTCCTGCTTGGCTCAGGGGAGGCCAGTAATGGTGGTCGCGGCACGTCAGTGTAAGTTATTATTCATTAGGTTATCTAATGTTTTTCTAGGTTAGGAGAGGATATTTATGCCTTTAGCGCAATAGTCTTCTATTAGGTGGATTTCTGCGTACCACAGTGCTGTAATATTTTCAGCCTGGCTCTGGCAAGGCCAGGAATAGTGGTCACGGCAGGTTATGGTTGGTAACGTTACGTTCGGTAAGGTTGGGTCAGGCTAAGTTTTGTAAGGACAGATTTACCTTTTGTGCTGTACAATGCTATACGGTGGATAGCTGCGCTCTACTGTGCTCTGCTATGTTCTCCGTGGCTCGGGGGGGGGGAAGGAACAATAGTGGTCTCCGCACGTTAGGCTGGCTCAGGCTATGTTTGATTATGCCCTGCTTCTTTGGGTTAGGAACGGGTAGCCATGACTTTTCTGATATACACTGCGACTATATGGCTTTCTTCGTTCTACTCTTCAGCAACGTGATCCGCTTAACTCTGGGGAGTGCAGCAACAGCGGTCGCGGCACGTCAGGTTGCGTTAGGTCACGCTTGCTTATGTTACGATAGGTTAGGTTAGGAGAGGATAGCTGTGACTGTAGTGATATTGCCTTCTATTACGCGGATTCCTGAGCTCTACACTGCTTTAATATTTTCAGCATGGCTCTGGAAAGGCCAGCAATAGTACTCTCGGCAATCTATGTTTAGTCAGGTTACATTCGGTTAGATCCGTTCAGGCTATTTATGGTCAGAATAGCTTTAACTTTTGAGCTACACACTGCTATTCGATGGATTGCTGTGCTCTGCTGTGCTCTAGTATGACCTGTTTGGCTCTGGGGAGTGCAGCAGTAATAGTCTCGGCACGTTAGTGTGAGTTACGCTATGTTTGTTTATGTTGTGTTGGTTTGGGTTCAGCTTGGGTAGCTTTGACTTTCCTCATATACTCTGCGACTGTATGGATTTTAGCGTTCTACCCTCCACTAACGTTTTGTGCTTGGCTCTGTGGAAGCCTGCAGTACTCGTCGCGCCACGTCAGGTTGTGACAGGCTACGCTTGGTTATATTACTCTTGGACAGGTTAGGAGTGTGTAGCTATTACTTTGGAGCTATAGTCTTCTATTAGGTAGATTTCTGCGCCCTACAGTGCTCCTACATTTTCTGCTTCGCTCTGGGAAGGCCAGCAATACTGGCCGCGGTACGTTAGGTTGAGATTGGTTACGATTTGTTGTCACAATTGTGTAGGACATGCGAGAATACCATTGACTTTTGCTCTGTAGGCAGATATTCGGTACATTCCTGAGTTCTACATAGCTCTGGCATACTCTGCTTGGCTCCCGTGGGACACGCAATGGTGGTCGTGGTGCGTTAGCTTGAGCTAGGATACGCCCGGTTACTTTAGGTTAGGGTATGTTGGGTTGCGATAGCTTTGACTTTTGTGCTGTACGCTGCTATTAGGTGGATTACTGCGCTCTACTGTGGTCTAGCTTATTCTGCTTCGCTCTGGAGAAGTCAGCAGTTATGGTCTAGGCTCCCTTGCTTGAGATTTGCTACGTTTGGTTATGTTACGTTTGGTTAGGTAAAGGTAGGATAACCTTGACCTTGTGCTGGACGCTGCTATTCTGCGTATTCCTGCACTTTACTGTCCTGAAATGTGTTTTGCTCGACTCTGGCAGGGACAGCAATGGTGGCATGGGCATGTTACTTTGAGTTAGGCTACGACTGGTTAGGTTAGGTTAGGTCCGGTTTGGTCAGGATGTCTTTGACTTTTGTGCTTTACGCTACAGCTTGGCGGATTTCTGTGATCTACGACGCTCAAGTATATTCTGGTTGGCTCTGTGGAAGTCAGCACTAGTTGTCTAGGCACGTTTGGTTGGGTTAGGTTACGTTTGGTTATGCTACGCTTGGTTAGGTTAACCATGACTTTTGTACTATAAACTTCTGTTCGGCAGATTTTTGCGGTCCAATGTGACCTGATATGTTCAGATTGCCCCTGGGAAAGGGAGCAATGGTGGCCTTGGCTCGTCATGTTGTACATTAGGCAACGTTTGTTTGGGTTAGGTTAGGTCAGGTTAGGTTAGGATATCTTTGACTCCTGTGCTTTACACTGAAACGCCGCAGGTGTCTGTGATCTTCTGTGCTGTAGTATATTCATCGTGGCTCTGGGGAGGTCAGCAATAGTGTTGCAGGTCGGTTAGGTTTAGTTATGTTATGACTGGTTATATTATGTTTGGTTAGGTTACGCCGTGACAGCTCTGACTTTTGCGCCGTACACTGCTACTTGGTGGATCTTTGCGCTGTAATGCGATCTAATATGCTCTGCTTTACTCCGGCGTGGCCAGAAGCTGAGACCGCGACGCGATATCTGGAGTTATGTTGCGTTCGGTTAGGTTAGATTTGTTCGAGTTTTGATAGGATATTTTCGCCTTTCGTGCTGTACAACGAAGTGCGGTCGACTTATGCTCTCTACTGTGTTCCAGTATGTTCTGCTTGGCTCTGGGCAGTCCAGTAACAGTGTTCTCGCCAGGTTAGGTTGATATACGCTGCGTTTGGCCAGGTTGTATTTGCTACGGTTAGGTTCGGATATCTTCGACATTTCTGCTGTACTCTGCGATTCTATGGGTTTCTGCGCCTTACTCTACCCTATTATGCTCTCTTCGGCTCCGCGGACTCAAGCAATACTGGTCGCGGTACGTTTGGCTGAGTTAGATTACGATTGGTGTATTTAGTCTATCTTGGGTTAGGTTAGGTTATCTTTGACTTTTGTGCTCAACACAGTTATCCTGTGGACGACAAAAATTGAGATCGCAGCACGTTAGCTTGTGTTTTGTTACCTTTGGTTAGTTTAGGTTGGGTAACATTTGCTCAGGTTATCCTCGACTTTTGCGCTACACACTGCTCTTCGTCGTATTCCTACGCTCTGAATTGCTATACTACTCTCTGCTCGACTCTGGCGATGCCAGTAACAGTGGCCCAGGCGCGATAGTTCGATTTATACTACGTTTGGTTATGTTACCTTTGGTTAAGGTATGAGGGTATAGCATTGACTTTTGTACCTAATACGGCTATTCGGTGAGCGTCTGCACTATACTGTGTTCTAATATGCTCGGCTTGGCTTTGAGGAGGCCAGCAATAGTGGTAAAAGCACTTCAGTTTCTGTTGGGCTACGTTTGGTTATGTTACGTTTGGTTGGGATAGGAGAGGATAGCTTTGAGTTTTATGCTGTATACTGCCATTCCGCGTATTTCTGGGCCCTGCTGTCCTCTAGTGAGCTCTGCTTTGCTATGGGGAGGCCAGTAATAGTGGTCTATTACGCAATAGCACAAAAGTAAGAGCTATTCTGTCCTAACGTATTCAAGCGTAACATGGGCAGACGTGACGTATCAAAAACTGACGAGCCACGACGGCTTTTGCTGGAGTCACGTGAGCTAAGCAGATTACAGCAGAGCAATGGAGAACGCTGCATTCTTCCGGATAGCAGAGCATAGCACAAAAGTCAAAGCCCCTTTAACAAAACATAACCAAGCCTAACATAACCGAACGCAACACAACTCAACCAAACGTGCCGCGAGCACCATTGCTGGCCAGCGCAGAGACAAGCAATATGCGATAGCGCACCGAAGTGCGCAGATATCCATAGAATAGCAGTATGTATCACAAAGTTCGAAGTTATCCTAACCTAGCACAACGTAGCCTAACGTAGCCCAGCGCAATCTATCCCAACCTAACGTGCCGTGACCACTATTGCTGGACACCCAGCACCGAACAAAGCATATTGGAGCACAGTGGAACTCAGAAATCCACCGAATAGCAGTGTATAGCACAGAAATCAAAGCTGCCATATCCTAACAAAACCAAACCTAAACTAACCATACGCAGCATCTCTGCCTAGCTTGACGGGACCTCAACTTCTGGCATCCACAGGACCAAGCAGAGAACATGACAGCACAGTAGAGCGACGAAATCCACCGAACAGCAGTTTCAAGCACAAAAGTCAAAGTTAGACAAACCAAACGTTACCTAACAAAGCCAAGCCAAGCGTTACCTAATCCTACATAGCGTACCGAGACCGCAATTGCTGTCCTCCCGAGAGTCGAGCAAAGTATAGTAGAGCAACGTAGATCGCAGGTATCAACCGAATAGCAGTGTATATCACAAAAGTCTAAGCTAACCTCTCCTAACATAGCGAAACGTAACATAAGCAAATGCTACCTAGCACAGACGAACGTGCAGCGACCATACGGCTGTGCTCCCCATAGACAAGCAGAATATACTGGAGCCCAGTAGAGTGTAGAGGTCGACCGTATAACGGTGTATAGCACAAATGTCAAAGCCATCCTAACAAAACTTAACCAAACCTTACCTAAGAAAACGAACATAGCACAACCTATCGTGCCTGCACCAAAATTTCTGATCTGCCTAGAGCGAAGCAGAGCATATTAGTGCGCTGTGGAGCGCACAATTCCACCGAATAGTCGTGTACAGCTCAAAAGTCAAGTCTATACTCTCCTAACCAGGCCAAAGGAAATATAGCCAAACGTAACGTCACACAACCAGTAGTGCCTCAACAAACATAGCTGGCCTCACGAGAGCCAAGCGGAGTGCAGCAGTGCAATGTAGGACGCTGAAGTCATCCGAGTGGCAGTATGTAGCACAGGGGCCAAAGCTATCCCAACCATACCTGACCAAACCTAGCCTAAACAAGCTGAAGATAACTTAACCTATCTTGCCGCGACCGCTATTCCAGGCGTCCCCAGGCACAAGCAGATTGCGATAGCGCACAGTACAGTGCACAGGTCCACATAACAGCCGTGTGTAGAACAAGAGTCAAAGGTATCGTAACCTAATCCAACGTAACCAAACGCAACGGAACGTACTCTGACACTACCTATCGTGCTGCGACCACTGTTGCTGGCCTCCCGAGAGTCGTGTAGAGTATAGTAGAGCAATGTGGAGCGCAGAGATCTACGGAAGAGCAGATAATGGCACAAAAGTCTAAACCACGCTCTCCTACCTTAACCGATCGTAACATAACCAGACGCAACATAACTATCACTAACGTGCAGAGACAAATTCTGCTGCCTCCACGTAGCCAAGCAGAATATACTAGAGCACAGTAGATCGTAGAAATCCGCCGAATAGCAGTGCATAGCACAAAAGTCGAAGCTATCCTCTCCTATTGAAACCAAACGTAAGACAAGCAGACGTAACATATTCCAACATTCCTTGTACCGACCGCTATTGCTGGCCCACGAGAGCTAGGCAGAGTAAAGTAGAGCAATGTAGAATGCTGGAATTGTCCGAATAGCAGTGTATAGCGCAAAAGTCAAAGCTATCCTTGCCAAACGTAAGCAAACCTGTCCTCACAAAGCGAAACACGACCCAACCAAATGTACCGAGGGCATTACACCTGGCGTATACCGAGACAGGCAGAGCGTGACAGAGCGCAGAGGTGCGCCGAAGGCCATAGAACAGCAGTGTGTATCACAAAAGACGGAGCTGTCCTAACCCAACACTTCGTTACCTAACGTAGCCGGACGTATTACAACTCAACCTATCCTGCCGCGACCGCTGCTGCTGGCCGCCACGAGGCCGGGCTGATCAACGTAGAGCACTGCAGAGGGCAGGAATCCACGGAATTACAGTGTATGGCACGATAGTCAAAGCGATTTTAACCGAACTTACCCTAACCTGACCAAACAAAGCGTAACATGACTCAGCCTAACTTGCCGCAACCACTACTGCTGGCCTCCCTTGTGTCCAGCAGAGGCCGAAGCCACCGTAACCAAACTTAACCTAACCTGACCCAAAGAAACGAAACCTAGCTAAACCAAACGTGCCACGACCACAATGGCTGGCCTCTCCAGAGACAATCGGATGCTAGTAGAGCAACGCAGTGCACACATATGGACGGGAAAGCATTGTACGACACAAAAGCGAAAGCCATATCAACCAAACCTATCCGATCCTAGTCAAGCCATGCATATCATAACTCAAACTTTCGCGACGGGGCCATCATTGCTGGACTCTCCAGAGACAAGCCGACAGAGACTGCTGCCTCCCCATAGCCAAGCAGAATATACTAGAGCACAGTGGAGAGCAGAAATCCAACGTATAGCAGTGTACAACACAGAAGTCAAACCTACCCTGGCCTAACCTAGCCAAACGTAGTCTAACTCAACATAACGTTCCGCGAACGCTATTGATGGCCCCCGTGGGCTCAAGCGTAGAATGTTACAGCAAATTAGAGCGCAGGATTTCTGCAAACAGCAGTGTACAGCACAGAGGTCATAGTAGCATTTCCCAAATTTTCCAAGAGTAACAAGTACATACGTAGCCTAGCAAGACCTGCTATCACGGGACCACTGTTGTTGGCCTTCCCAAGGCCAAGAATAAAGTATTAGAACACAGCAGAGCGCAGGAATTCGCGGACAGCATTTTATAGCATAAATGTCTAAACTATCCTATCCGAACCAGATCGAACATAACATAACCGAACGTAACGTAGCTCCGCCTATAGTGCAGAGATCAATTTGCTGGTCCCCACAGAGCCAAGCAGAACATGTTCGAGGAGAGTGGAGCGCAGAAATCCATAGGTACGCAGTTTACAGCAGAATAGTCAAAGACACCCGGGCCTAACCAAAGCCAACGAATCCTAACCTGACGTAGCCTAACTCAGTATAACGTGCCGCGACCAGTATTGCTGACATACCCTGGGCCAAGATGAATGTAGTCGAGCGCAATCGAAGGCAGATATCCTCTGAAGCAGTATACAGAACAAAAGTCGAGGATAGCCTGGACGAGATTAGCCCAACATAACTAAACTAAATGTAACACAACTAAAACTAATGAGCCGAGACAACTATTCCTGGCATCCTCAGAGCTAACCAGAATATACTAGTTCACAGTAGAGAGCTGAAATTCACGGAAGAGCAATGTATGGCACAAAAGCCAATGCTATCCTGACCAAACCTGCCTAAACCCAACCGAACCAAACATAACAAAACTCAACCTAACGTGCCGAGGGCCCTATTTCTGGCCTCCACATAAGCGGACAGATTATGCCAGCGCACAGAAGATTGCAAAAGTCCGTAGCGTAGCAGTAAGTATCACGAAAGTCAAAGCTATTGTAACCTAACACAACGTAACCTAGCCTAGCCGAAAGTAATCTATACCAACCTAATGTGCGGCGACTACTACAGCTGCCCTCCTGAGTGTCGAGCAGGGTATAATAGGGCAACGTAGACAGCAGAAATCCACCGAATGTCGGTGTATAGCACAAAAGCCAAAGCTACCCTCACCTAACCTAACCAAACGTAACATAATCGAACGCAAAATGACTGAGAGTAACGTGCTGAGACTAATACTGCTGGCATCCACATAACCAAGTAGACGATACTAGGGCACAGCAGAGCGCAGAAATCCGCCGAATAGCAGTGTATGGCGCATGAGTCAAAGCTATCCTAACCAAACGTAACAGAACCTAGCCAAACCAAACGTAACCTAGTTAAACCAAACGTGCCACGAACACTGTTGCTGGCCTCCCCGGAGAAAAGCGAATGCTAGTAGAGCAACACAGTGTACAAATATCGAACGAAAAGTAGTGTATAGCACGAAAGTCAAAGGTATCCGAACCTAACACAAACAAACCTAACCTAACCAAACGTAACATGTCTCAAGATAACGCGCCGCGGCCACTATTTCTGGAACTCCCTGAGCAAAGCAGGGTACACTCGATTACAGTAGAGCTCAGAAATTCACCGAAGAACAGTGCACAGCACAAAAGCCAAAGCTACCCTGGCCTGACCTAACCAAACGTAACATGACGCAACCTATCGTGCCAAGACCACAATTGCTGGCCACCAGAAGGCCATGCAGAACATATTAGAGGAGAGTAGGTAGCGAAATCCATAGGATCGCAATGTGCAGCAGAAGAGTCAAAGCTATCCAAGCCTTACGCATGCAGCCATAAAATAACCAAACGTAACCCAACACAACCCAACTCGCCGCGATCACTATTGCTGGCCTCAACAGAGCCAGGCGGAATACACTAGTCGAGAGTATAATGCAGAAATCCGTAGAATCGCAGTGTACATCTGAAAGGTCAGCGACACCAAATCCGAACCCAAACAAACAGAACGTAGCCAAACATAGCCTAACTCAACGTAGCGTGCCGAAACCGCTACTGTTGCCCCCCAAGAGCAAAGCAGGACATTCTACAGCACAGCAGAGCGCAGACATCCACCGAACAGCAGTATACAGAACATTAGTTAAAGCCATCCTAACCAAACATAGCCAATCCCAAACTAATCGAACGTAACATGATACAACGTAACGCGCATAGAACCCTGCTGCTGGCCTTCTCAGAGCCAAGCTGCAAATATTAGAGCAGCTGCGTGCCAGAAATCCACCTATTGGCGGACTATAGGACTAAAGTTATAGATACTCTCTCCTAACCTAAACAAGCGTAACATGACCAAACGTAACATAGCTCCAGATTCCAACACAACCCAACTCGCCGCGATCACTATTGCTGGCCTCAACAGAGCCAGGCGGAATACACTAGTCGAGAGTATAATGCAGAAATCCGTAGAATCGCAGTGTACATCTGAAAGGTCAGCGACACCAAATCCGAACCCAAACAAACAGAACGTAGCCAAACATAGCCTAACTCAACGTAGCGTGCCGAAACCGCTACTGTTGCCCCCCAAGAGCAAAGCAGGACATTCTACAGCACAGCAGAGCGCAGACATCCACCGAACAGCAGTATACAGAACATTAGTTAAAGCCATCCTAACCAAACATAGCCAATCCCAAACTAATCGAACGTAACATGATACAACGTAACGCGCATAGAACCCTGCTGCTGGCCTTCTCAGAGCCAAGCTGCAAATATTAGAGCAGCTGCGTGCCAGAAATCCACCTATTGGCGGACTATAGGACTAAAGTTATTGATACTCTCTCCTAACCTAAACAAGCGTAACATGACCAAACGTAACATAGCTCCAGATAATGTGCGGTGGCATCTACTGCTGGCGACCCCAGATCCAAGCAGAACACATTGGTGGGGAGCGGAACGTAGAAATCAATATAATTTCAATGTATACCGGGAAAGTCAGGGCTACGCAGGCCTAACACAAACCAACAGAACATAAACAAACATAGCCTAACTCAACGTAACGTGCCGAAACCACTACTGCTGCCCCAAGAGCAAAGTAGGACATACTACAGCACAGCAGGGCGCAGAAGTTTCCCGAATAGCTGTGCACAGCACAAAAGTTAAAGCTACCCTGACCACACTTTGCCTGACCCAACTTAACCGAGCGTAAAGTGTCTCAACGTAACGTGCAGAGGCCGCTATTGCTGCCCTCCCCAGAGCGAAGCAGGACAAGCTAGAGCACAGTAGATCGCATACCTGCACTGATTATCAGTGTACAGCACAAGACTTAGAGCAATCCGGACCAAACTTTGTCTAACCCATCCCAGCGGAACATAACCCGATACAGCATAACGTGCTGAGGCCACTTTTGCTGGCCTCACAGGATCCAAGAAGAAATCATTTGAGCACAGTAGGGCGCAGAGCTCCACCTTATAGCAGACTATCGAACTAAAGTCAGAGCTGTCACCTCCTAACCTATCCAATCTTAACATAACCACGCATATAATATCCGAACCAAAGGTGCCGAGACCGCTCATGCTGCCCAACCGAGAGCGCAGCAGTGCATACAAGTACACAGTACAGCGCAGAGGTCTACCGTATAGCAGTCTACAGCACAAAAGTTAAAGGTACCCTGAACAAACATAACATTACCCAGCAAATCCGAACGTTACCTGACCCAACATAGCGTGCCGATGCCAATATTTATTGCCTTCCCGGGGACAAGCTGAAACCATTAGGGCACAGTATGGCGCAGGAATCCACCTAATAGCGGACTACAGCACTATAGTCAAGGCTATCCTCTCCTAACCTAACCAAACGTAACATAGTCAAACGTAGCACAACACAAACTAACGTGCCGCGACCAATATTGCTGGCCACCGCAGAGCCAAGCAGAACACATTAGCGGAGAGCAGTACGCAGGAATCCATAGCATTGCAGTATACATCTGGAAAGACAAAGCTACCCAAACCTAACGCAGACCAACATTCGATAGCCAGACATAGCCTAACTCGAACTAACGTACCGAGACCGCTATTGCAACCCTCCCCAGAGCCAAGCAGAACATATCAGTATAGAGTAAAACGCGGAAATCCAAATAATCGCAGTGTATATCATAAACGACAATGCTACCTATACCTTTCCGAAGCCAACATGGCACAGCCAAACATAGCCTAACACAACACAACATGCCGAGACCGCTATTGCTGCCCTCCACAAGGCCAGGCAGGGCAAGCTAGAGCACAGTAGAGCGCGGAAGGCCACCGAACTTCACTGCAAAAAACAAAAGATAAAGCTGTCCTTACCAAACATAGCCTAGCCCAACCTAACCGATTGCAGCCTGACACAGCCTAACCGATCGAAACCTGACCCAACATAATGTGCGATACCCCCCTTGCTGGCCATCCCAGAGCAAGGCTGGAAATATTAGGACTCAGTTGTGCGCAGTAAACCACGTAATAGCAGACTATAGCAATAAAGGCATAGCGATCCTCTCCTAACCTAACCAAATGTAACGTAACCGAACGTAACGTATCTCAAATTGACGTGCCGAGATCACTATTTCTTGCCTCCCCAGAGACAAACAGAGCACATTAGCATAGGGTAGAAGGTAGAAATCCATAGAATTGCAGTGTATATCAGAAAAGACGGAGCTATACAGACCTGAACCAAGCCAACAGATCATAGCTAAGCATAGCATCACTCAAAATAACGTGCCGAGATCACTATTGCTGCCATCCCTAGAGCCAAGCAGGGCATACTACAGCACAGTAGACCGCAGAAACGCAACGAATTGCTGCGCACAGTACAAAAGTTAAAGATATACTGTCCAAACCTAACCTAACGTAACATGACTGAACATACACTGCAGAGACCACTATTGCGGCCCTTCCCTGAGCCAAGCTGAAAGCATTAGAGCACTATATGGCGCAGAAATCCCGCAAATAGCAGACTATTGCGCTAAGGTGGAAGTACCTCTCCTAGTCTAACAAATCATGACATAACCAAATGTAACCTAACACAAAGTAACGTGCCGCGACAGCTATTGCTGGCCTCGCCAGTGCAAAGCAGAGAACATTAGTGGAAAGTAGGGCGCAGGGACCCATGGAATCGCAGTGTGCATCAAAAAGCCAAAGCTACCAAAATCGAACCCAACCCAACATAACATAACGAAACATTGGCTAACACATCCTAACGTGCCGAGACCGCTATTGCTGCCATTCCCAGAGCCAAACGGGACATTCCTGATGGCAGTAGGGCGCAGAGATCCACCGAATAGCGGTGCACAGGGCAAAAGTTTAGCTACCCTGACCTAACTTCGGCTGACCCAACCTACACCGAACGCAACCTGACCCAACGTAACGTGCAGAGGCCACAATTGTTGGCCTTCCCGGAGCCAAGCCGAAAGTATTAGAGCACGCTATAGCGCAGAAATTAACCTAATATCATACTATAGCAATGAAGTCAAAACTATCCACTCATAACCTAACCAACCGTAACATAACCAAACCCAACATAACTCAACCTAACGTGCCGTGACCACTGCTGCTGGCCTTCCCAGTTCGAAGTTGAAAGTATTAGCGCACTGTAGGGCGCTGAAATCCACCTAATAGCAGACTATAGCGCTAAGGTCCAACTACCTCTCCTTACCTAATCAATCGTGACATAAACAAACGTAACCTGATTCAACCTATCGTGCCGCGACCACTATTTCTGGCCTCTCCGGAGCCACGCAGAACACATTATGGGAGAGTAGAACGCTTTTCTAGCCAAACATAGCCTAGCCCAACCTAACCGAACGCAATCTGACACGATATAACGCGCTGAGACCAACATTGTTGGCCCTCCCAGAGCCAAGATGAATGTATTTGGCACTGTAGCGCGGAAGCCCACCTAGTAGCAGAGTGCAGCACTAAAGTAGGAGGTATCCTCTCCTAATCTAGCCAACCGCTACATAACCAAACATAACGTAACACAACCAAGCGTGCCGTGACCACTATTGCTGGCCTCCTCAGAGCCAAGGTGGACACACTGCAGCACGGTAGAGCGCAGAAATCCACCGAATAGCTGGTTACAGCAGATAAGTTAAAGCTATCCTATCAAAACATACCCTAGCCCTACCTAACCGAACGCAACCTGACACATCATAACGCGCTGAGGCCACCCTTGCAGGCCTTCCCAGAGCCAAGCTGAAAATTTTATGCACTGTGGGGCGCAGAATCCCACCTAGCAGCAGACTAAAGCGCTAAAGTCGAAGCTATCGTCTCCTAACCTAACCTAGCGTAACATAGCGGAACGTAACCTAGCCCAACCTAACGTGCCGCGACCGCTATTTCTGCCACCCTCAGAGAAATGCAGGACACACTATAGCTGAGTAGCGAGCAGAAATCCACCGAATATCAGGGCACAGCACAAAAGTTAAAGCTATCCTAGCCACACCTATCCTAGCCCAACCAAACCGAAAGTAACCTGACCAAACACAACTTGCCGAGACCACCGTTTCTGGCCTTTGCGGAGCCAAGCTGATATTATTACTGCACTGTGGAACTCAGAGATCCTAATAATAGCAGACAATAGCATTAAAGTCGAAACTAACCTCTCCAAACATAACGAATCGTAACATAACAAAATGTAACCAAACGCAACCTAACGCGCGGCGACCACTACAACTGGCCACCACATAGTCTAGCCGAGCACATTAATGGAGTGTAGAACGCAGAAATCGGTCGTAACGCAGTATGTATCGGATAAGATAGTGCTACGTAAATCCAACCCAAGCCACCAGAACATAACCGAACATAGCATAACTTGACCTAACGCGCCGGAACAACTATTGCTGGCCTTCCCAGAGCCAAACCCAGCACAGTAGTGGAGAGTAGAACGCAGAAATCACTAGAATCGCGGTATATATCAGAAAGGTCAAAGCTATCCAAACATAATCCAAACAAACACAACAAAGCCAAACATAGCATTACTCAACCTAACTTTCTAAGATCGCTGTTGCTGTACCGCCATCGCCAAGCAGGACATACTAGAGCAGTGTGGTGCGCAGAACACCGCCGAATGTCACAGTGTACAGCACAAAACGAAATGCTATAATAGCCAAACATACCCTAACCCAACCTGACTGAACGCAACCTAACACAAACTAACACGCCGCGACCACCATTGCTGGCCTTCCCAGAGCCAAGCGGAAGATATTATAGCACTGTAGGGCGCAGGAAGCCAACTAATATCAGACTATATGGCTGAAGTCAAAGCTATCCTCTCTTAACCTATCCAACCGTATCGTAACCGAACGTAAGAGAACTAAACCTATCGTGCCGTGACCACAATTGCAGGCCACCCCAGAGTCAAGCAGAGCACATTAGTTGAGTGTCGGACACAGAAAACCATAAAATCGCCGTGAATTTCAGAAAGGTCAAAGCTACACAAGCATAACCCATTCGAACGAATCATAACCAAACATAGATTAACACAACCGAACGTGCCGAGACCGCTGTTGCTGCCTTCCGCAGCGCCAAGCAGACATACTGGAGCATAGTAGAGCGCAGAGAGCCACCGAATAGCTGTGTACAGCACAAAAGTTGTAGCAATCCTAGCCAAACGTTGCCTATCTCCACATAACCGAACGTAGCCCGGCTGTACATAACGTGACGAGACCACTATTGCAGGCATTCCCAGAGCCAAGCTGAATATATCAGAACACTGTAGGGCGCAGGAATCCTGCTAATAGCAGTCTATGGCACTAAAGGCAAAGCTACCCTCTCCAAACCTAACCAATCGTAACATAACCAAACGTAACCTAACTCAACCCAACGTGCTGCTGCCATTATTGCTCTCCTCCATAGGGCCAAGCAGAACACATTAGTGGAGCGTACAACGCAGAAATCCATAGGATCGCAGGGTACATCAGAAAAGTCGAAGCTACCCAAACATAACCCAGAAAACGGAGCATAGGCAAACATAGCCCAAATCGACCTAACGTGCCGAGACAGCTATTGCTGGCCTTCCCAGAGCCATGCTAAAAATGTTAGAGAACTCCATGGCGCAGAAATGCACTTAGCAGCAGATTATAGCACTAGAGTCGGGGCTATACTCTCCTGATCCAGCCAACCGTAACATAACCAAACGTAACATAACTCAACCTAGCGTGCCGCGACAACTACTGCTGGCCTCCTCAGAGCCAAGGAGGACAGAGTAGAGCCCAGTAGAGCGCAGAAATCCAACGAATACAGGTTAGTGCTCATAGGTCAAAGCTATCCTGTCCTAACCTATCCAAACATAATTCGGTCATACGTATTCTAACCTAGTCGAACGTACCGAGACGACTATTACTGAAATCCCCAGAGCCAAGCAGAATATACTAGAGCACAGTAGAGCGCAGGGAGCCTACAAATAGGAGTGTATAGCACAAAAGTCAAATATGTCCTAACCTAACCTGGCCTAACCTATGACAATCAAACTTGGAACTACTACACCTTGCGACACAAGACAACCACTTCTGGCCACCACAGAGTCGCACAGAGTATGGTAGTGCAATGTAGAGCGTAGAAATCCGCAGAGGATCAGTGTGCAGCACAAAGTCCAAGGATAGCCTGACCAAACCTAACCGAACCAAATCCTGCCGAAAGTAACATAACAAAACCTAACGTGACGCGAATGGTATCACTGGCGTCCCCGGAGACAAGCCGAATATGGTAGGACACAGTAGAGACCGGAAGTCCACCGAATAACAGTACATACCAGCGAAGTCAAAGCTATTCCAACCTAACCCAAGCAAACGTATCATAACTGAACGCAATGCAACACAACCTCTCGTTCCGAAACCACTATTGCTGCCTGGCCAGAGCCAAGCAGATCATATGAGAGGAGTGGAGAGCGCTTAAGTCCATAGAATCGCAGTTCATATCGCAGAAGTCAAAGTTACCCCGTCCTAACCTAGCCAAACGTAACATAGCCCAGGCTAACGTGCCGCGGAAAATATGACTCGCCTCCCCAGGTAAAAGCAGAATATACTAGCGAACAGTAGTGCGCAGAGGTCCACCGAATAGCAGTATATAGCACAAAAGTCAGAGCTATCCAAACCTAATCCAAACAAACGTGGCCTAACCAAACGTAGTCTAACTCAACATATCGTGCCGCAACCACTATTGCTGTCATCAGCAGGCCAGGCAGAATATAGTAGAGCAAGGTGGAGCGCAGAAATCCACCAAATAACTGTGTATGGCACGAAAGTCAAAATTATCCTAATCTAACATAGCCTAAACTAAACAAACCAAACAAAGCCGAGCTCAACCTGTCGTGCCGAGGCAACTATTGCTGGCCTCACCACAGTGAAGTAGAAAAGATTAGAGCACAGTATCCACCGAATAGCAGCGTATCGCACAAAACTCAAAGAAACCCTACCCTTACCTATCCAAACTTAGCCGTATCCAAACGTATCATGTGTAAACCAAGGGGCCGGATCCGGTATTGCTACCCTCCCCAGAGCCAAGCAGTACATGTGAGATGCGTGCAGTGCGCAGAAGTCCATATAATCGCAGTGTACACCGCAAAAATCAAGGATACCCTATCGTAACATAACCAATCGTCACATAACCTTACTTAAGAGAACTCAACACAGCGTGCTGAGACCACTGTTGCTGGCCACCCGAGGGTCAATTATTTTGCAGCAGAGCACAATACAGGTCAGAAAGCCTCCGAATATCAGTGCATAGCACGAAAATCAAAGCTACCCTGACCGGACCGGGCCACACATTACCAAACCAAATGTAATATAACTTAACCTTTCGCACCGTGGACACCATTGCTGGCCACCCTAGAGCGTAGCAGAGTATGGTAGAGCAATGTAGAGTGTAGAAAACCACCGCAGAACAGTGTGTAGCACAAAAGTCAAGGGTAACCTGTCCAAACCTAACCTAACCTAACATAGCCAAACGTAACAAAACCGAACGTAACTTAGCTAAGTTTATCGGGCCGCGGACACCATTGCAAGTCGCCCCAGAGCCAAGCAGAGTGTACTAGAGCACAGTAAAGCGCCGAAATCGCCCGCAATGCATTGCGTCGCACAAGAGACGAAGATATCCTAGCATAAGTTGCCCAAAGCTAAACAAACCGAACGAAACCTAACTCAACCTAACGGGCCGCGACGATTATTGCCGTCCTCCCCATAGCGGAGCAGAAGATACAACAGGAGAGTTGGGCGCATCCATCCATATAATGGCACTGTATAGCTCAAGAGTCAAAGCTACCCCATCCGAAGCTAACCAAGCGTAAAATAAGCAAACGTGACATAACACTACATAACGTGCCGAGACCAAAGATCCTGGCGTCTCCATAGCAAAGCAGAATATACTTGAGCACAGTTGAAGGGAGAAGCCATCCGCACTGCGGGGTATAGCACAAAAGACAAAGATATATTATCTTATACCTTCCCAACCTAGCCAAACTTCACGTTGCCTAACTAAACGTAACGAGCCGTGGCCGCCATTGATGGCCTGCTCAGACCAAGCGGCGCAGACTGGAGCACAGTAGAACGCAGAGGTTCACCAAATGGCTGTGAATAGCACGAAAGTTAAAGCCATTGCAACCAAACCTAACCAAATGTAGCCAAATCAAACGTAACACAGCGCAACCGAACGAGCCGCGACAGAAATTGCTGGCGTCCCCAGAGTCAAGCAGAATATACTAGAGCAATCTAGTGCCCAGATATCCGCCGCACTGCGGAGTATAGCACACATGTCAAGGATATCGGAACTTTACATAGCATAAACTAACTTAACCGAATGTAGCCTACCTAAACCTCACGTGCCGAGAACACCACTAGTGGACTCCACAGAGCCATACAAGGCATATTAGAGGACACTGGGGAGCTGAAACCCCTAGACTGCGGTGTATAGCAAAAGTGTCAACGACAGCCTAACCAAACCTAACGTAACCAAACCTAACGATGCGTAACCTGACTCAAACTAAAGTGCCACGACCAGTTTTGCTGGCATTCCGAGAGTCAAGAATATGATACTAGAGCACAGTAGAGCACGGAAATCCGGCCCCATGCTGTTCATAGTGCAAAAGTCGAAGCAACACTATCTAAACCTAACAAATTTTAACATAACCAGAGGCAACATAAGGCTACCTAACGTGGCGCGGCCATAATTGCTGGCCTCCCCATAGCCGCGCAGAGTATACTAGAGCACAGTCGAGCGCAGAAATCCACCGCAGTACAGTGTATAGCCCAAAAGACGATGATCTCCTAACCTAACCTTATCTAAACTAACCTATCCAAACGTAGCGTAACTCAACATAGCGTGCAGCGACTGCTGTTGATGGTCTCCCCAGAGCCAAGCAGTATATGTTACATGAGAGCAGAGAGCAGAAATCCATAGAATCGCAGTGCTTAGCAGTGAAGTGGAAACTATCCAAAGCTAATCCAACGCAACATAACCAAACGTAACATAAGTGAGCCTAACGTGCCGAGACCACTATTGCTACCGTCCCCAGTGCCAGACAGAACATATTACGGGAGAGTGGATTGCTGGAATCCACAGGATCGCGATGTATAGCACAAAAGTCAAAGCGATCCTGTCCCAAGCAATCCACGGGTAACATAACTGACGGTAACCTAACACAACTAAAGCGGGAAGGTCACTAATCCTGGCCTCTGCAGATCCAAGCAGAATACAGTAGGTCACAGCAGAGCGTAGAAAGCAAACAAATAGCAGTGTAAGGCACAGAGGTCGAAGCTAACCTATCAAAAACTAACCGAACGTAACGTAACCGAACTCAACCTATCTCAACCTAGCGTGCCCAGACCAATATTTCTGCCCTCTCCAGAACCAAGAAAAACATACTAGGGCACAGTACAGCGCAGAAATCCGCCAAAAAACTGTCTACACCACGAGAGATAGAGCAATCCAAACCTAGCCGATGCAACATAACTTAACGTAGCCTAACACAGCCAAACGTGCAGAGGACGCCATTATTGGAATCCCCATGTTCGAGCGGAATATAGTACAACAATGTATAGCGGTGAATGCCCCCAAATAGCAATGCACTGCGCAAAAGTCATAAATACCCTAACCTGACCAGACCCAACCTAACCTACCCGAACGTAGAACACCTGAACCGAACTATCCGAGGCCGCCATTGCCGGCATCCACAGAGCCAAGCAGCACATTATAGAGGAAGGTGGGGCGCAGAAATCTACCGGACAGCAATGTACAGCACAAAAGTCAATGATAACCTATCCTAACCTATCCAAACGTAACATAACCAAGCGTAACGTAGCTAAACCTAGCGCGCTGGTACCACCATGTATGGCCACCACAGAGACAAGCAGAACATAATAGAGAAGAGTAGGGGGCAGAAATCTACCGAGCAGCAAAGTATGGCACAAGAACCTAAGCCCTTCTCTCGTAACATAGCCAAACGTGTTGCAAGGAAACGTAGAATAACTCAACCTAACGTGCCGAGACCCCTACTGCTGCCCTCCACTGATCCAAGCAGAGTATTCTAAGGAAGAGTAGAGCGCAGAAATCCAGCGCATTGCAGTGCAACGCTCAAAAGGGTAGGATACCCTAACCTAACCTGACCAAACATAACTTAAACCAAAGTAATGTAGCTCAAAATAACGTAACGCGACCACTATTGCTGGCTTACGCAGAGCCAAGCAGTATATGGTGGAGCAGAGTCGAGCGCAGAAATCATACGAAAAGAGGTGTACAGCACGACGGTCGAAGGTGACCTGACCGAGCTTAACCAAACGCAACCTTACCAAACGTAACATGTCCCAGCCTAACGTGCAGCGGCGTCTATTGCTGGCCTTCCCACGTCGAGAAAAGCAGAAAATATTGGAACACAGTAGGGGGCAGTATTTCGCGGAGAGCAGTATATAGCAATAGATCCCATGCTATCTTATCCTGACCTCGCCAAGCTTAATATAGCCAAGCGTAGCATAACCAAACCTATCGTGCCGAGACCACTATACCAGGCCTCCATTGGGCCAGGCAAAATATACTACAGCACAGTAGAAAGCAGAAGTGTAACGATTGGCAGTATGTAGCACAAAAGTGGAAAATACCATTACCTAACATGCCCTAACCTCACCAAACCAAACGCAGTGCAACTCAACATAGCGTGACGAGACCAATGTTGCTGGCCTCCACAGGGCCAAGCAGAACATGTGAGAGCACAGTAGAAGGCAGAAATACACTGAATAGTAGTGTATAGCAGGAAAGTCGTGGCTACCGTCTTCTAACCTAACCAAGCGTAACATAACCGTAAGTAACGTATCTCATACTGTCATGCCAAGGACACCACTGGTGGCCTCCCCAGAGCCAAGCGGAACATACTAGAGCATACTAGAGCGCAGAAATCCGCCGAAAAGCAGTGTATAGCGCAAAAGTCGAAGCTACCGTGTCCTAATATATACAACCTTACCTTAACCAAACGTAACACAACTACACCTAACGTAACGCGACCACTATTGATGACAGCCCCAGACACGTGCAGGACATATTAGAGGGCTGTGGTGCGCAGAAATCCATGGAATCGCGGTGCATAGGGCTGAAGTGGTAGCTAGCAGAACCTAACCCAGCCAAACGTAGCATAACTCAACATAACGTGCCGCGACCACGCTCCTGGTCACCCCGGTGACAAGCAGAATGTAATAGAGCGCAGTAGACCACGGAAATCCACCGAGTAACAGTGTATAGCAAGAAAGTCAGAGATATTCTAACGAAACGTTGCCTATCCCAACCTAACCAACCATAGGATGATTCAACCTAACGAGTCATGGACAATATTGCTCGTCTTCACATAATCGGGCGGAGAATTGCAGAGCAACGTAGAGCGCTGGAATGCACCGAATAGACGTGTACAGCACAAAATTCAATGTAGCCTATCCAAACCCAGGCAATCGTAGCATATCCAAACGTCACACAAATGAAACTAATTTGACCAGACCACTATTGCTGGCTAACCCGGAGACAAGCAGAAAATACTAGAGTTGTGCAAAGTGCAGAAATCCGCCGCATTTCACTGTATTTCACAAAAGTCATAGCAATGCGAACCTAACGTAGCCAAGCGTAAAGAAACCAGACGTATCCTATCTCAACATAAAGTCCCGCGACCACCATTTCTGGTCTAGGTACATACTAGAGCACAGTAGAGTGCAGAAATGCAAAGCACTGTAGTGAATATCGCAAGAGCCGTAGATAACATAACCTAACCCGAACTAATCTAAACAACCAAACGTAGCATAACACAACATGGCGTGCTGCGACCACTACTGATGCCCTCCCCAGAGGAAAGGAGAATATATTAGAGCACACTAGAATTAAGAAATCCGCCGGAAAGAAGCGTATAGCGCAAAGGTAATGGCTACCGTGTCCTAACATTGCCAAACGTAACAAAGGCTTAAGTAACTTTGATCAATTCAACGCGCCAATACCGCTATTGCTGGCATCCACAGGGCCGAGCAGAATATACTAGAGCATACTGAGAGGGCAGAAACCTGCCGCATTACACTGTATTGCGAAAAAGTCGAGTCAATCCTATCGTAACATACCAATAGCAATACAGACAAACGTAATTTAACTCAACATAACGACCCTCGACAACTATTGCTGGCTTCCCCAGAGCCAAGCAGAATGTACTAGAGCACAGCAGTGCGCAGGAACACACGGCATTGCTGCGAACCGCACAAAAGTCGACGATATGCGAACCTAACCAGTCCTAACCCACCCTAAACAAACGTAAACTAACTCAACTTAACGTACCGACATCACTATTGCTGGCCTCACCAGAGACAATGCGAAAATATTGGAAAAGGGTAGAGCGCAGAAATCCGCGTGTATTATTGTATACTACAAAAGGCTGAACTATGCTGTTCAAACCTCCCAGGCGTAACACACCCAAGCGGAGAATAGTCCGAACCATCACGATGGGACCGCCATTGCTGCCCATCCCAGGGCCAAGCAGAACATATTAGGGCGCAATCGAATGGAGAAACCCTCCGAATAGCGGTGTATAGGACGAAAGTCAAAGAAAACATTGCCGAGCTTGACAAAACCTAACCAAACCAAACGTAACATTACTCAACCTAACGTTCCGGGATCACTGTCGCTGTCCTCCACCGGGCCAAGGAGGAAATATTAATACACAGTAGAGCGCAGAAACCTGCGGATATCAGTGTTTGACAAAAGTCCGTGCTATCATATCATAACCTCACCAAACGTAACATAGCCGAACGTAGCATAACTCAACCTAACGTGCCGAGACATCAATTGCTGGCCGCTCCAGAGACAAGCAGGGCATACTAGTGCACAGTGGAGCGCAGAAGTCTACCGAATAGCAGTGTACAGAACAAAAGTCAAAGCTAGCGTATCCGATTACATCCAACCTTAACATAACCAGGCGTAACATAACTCAACCTACCATACAGCGACCACGAATGCCGGCCTCAACAGGGTCAAGCAGAACGTACTAGAGGACAGTAGGGCGTAGAAGTCCATAGGAATGCAGTGTATAGCAAAGAAGTCATATCCACCCAGACTTAACCCAAGCAATCGTATCCGAACCGAACGTAGCATACCTCAACACAACGTGCCGCGGGCACTATTCCTGGCCTCCCCAGGGCCAAGCAGAATGTAGTAGAGCGCATTCGAGCGCGGAAATCCACTGAAAAACGGTGTATAACACGAAAGTCAAAACCAACCATACCGAAAATAAACAAACCTAAGCCAACCAAACGCAACCTAACTCAACCTAACCTGCCGAGACCATTATTGCTGGCATTCCCAACGCTAAGCGTAATATAGCAGAGCACAGTACAACGCAGGGATGTTCCAAATAGTAGTGTATAGCACGAAAGTCGTAGTCAACCCGGCCGAGCTTAACCATACCTAACAAGGCCCAACGTAGTATATCTCAACCTAATATGCGGAGACAACTATTGTTGACCCCCGCAGAGCCAAGCAGAAAGCACAAGAGCATACCAGATCGCAGAAATTCACTGCATTGCAGTGTATAGCGCGAGAGTCAAACGCATCCTGGCACAACTTTGCCTAACCTAACCTTTCGGGACTTAGTGTTGCTCAACTTAACGTGACGAGATAAATATCGCTGGCCACCCAGAGCCAAGCAGAACACATTGGAGTTCGTTTGAGCGCGAACATCCACCGAATAACCGTGAACAGCACAAATGTCATAGTAGCCTATCCTAACCCAGTCAAACGTAACACATCCGAACTCATCTTAACTCTACCTAACACGAGGAGACCACTATTGCTGCCCTCCACAGAGACAAGCAGAATGTACTAGTGCACAGCAGATCGCAGAAATCCGCCGCATTGCAGTGAATAGCACAAAAACCGTAGATATCGTAGTATAACATGACCCAACCTAACGTAACCGACCGTAGCATAGCTCAACCTAAGGAACTGAGACAACTATTGCTGGCAGCCCCAGAGGCAGGCAGGACATGCTAGAGCACACTGAAGCGCAGATGTCCTCGGGATAGCAATGTTAGCATAAGGGTCAAAGCTATCCTATACCAACATACCCAGCATTCGCATAACCGAACGTAACACAACTCAACCAAGCGTACCCCGAGCACTATTGCTGGCCTCCCCAGCGTCCAGCAGAACTTACTAGAGGAAAACTCAGAAGTCCACAGAAACGTAGCGTATAGCACAAAAGTCGCACCTATCCAGACCATACACAAGCTAACGTAACCTAACCAAACGTAGCGTACCTCAACGCAACGTGCCGCGGTCGCTACTTCTGGCCTCCCCAGGGCCAAGCAGAATGTTGTAGAGCGCAGTCGAGAGCAGAAACCCACCGAACATTAGTGTATAACACGAATGTCGGAGCTACCGTTACCGACCTTATCCTAAACATAAATAACCGAACATATCCTAACCCAACCCAACGTGCCGAGACCAGTATTGATAACCTCGACAGGGCCAAGCAGCATATACGAGAGCACAGTGGAGTGCAGTGATTCACTAGATTGCAGTGTACGGCACAAGAGTGGAAGGTATCCTATCCCAACAAGTCCCAACCTAACCCAACCGAACGTAGCATAACTCAACATAAGGTGCCCTAGTATTGCTGGCACTAGTATTACTGGAGCCCCAGAGTTATCAGATGCCAGTACAGCAATGCACAGCGCAGATATCAGCCGAATAGCAGTGTGCAGCATAAAAGCCGAAACAATCCCAACCAAACTTAGCATAACATACCCTACCCGAACGTAACATAACTCAACATAACGCGCCCCGGCCGCTACATATGGAAATCTCGGTGCAATGCAGGGTATATTCGATCACAGTAGAGGGCAGAAATCCCTCGAATGGCACTGTACAGCACAAAACTCAAAGCTATCGTTGCCTAGCCTAACCAAACATAAAACAACCGAATGTACAATAACTCAACCTGTTGTGCCTAGACCACAATTGCTGACCTCCCCAGAGCCAAGCAGAATGTACTGGAGCATAGTAGAGCGCAGAAAGCCACCAAATAGCAGTGTATAGCGCAATGGTCAAGGATACACTAGCCTAACCAAGCGTAGAATGGCACAAGCAAGCGTGTTGGGACGGATATTGCTGACCTCCCCTGCATCAAGCAGATTATATTAGAGCACAGTAGGGCGCCGAAATCTACCGCATAGCACTGTATAGCACAAAAGCTATCAAAGCTATCCTCTTCAGACCTAACCAAACGTAACGTAACCAAACGCAAACTATCTCCTCTTAACGTGCAGAGGCCTCTATTGCTGCCACACGCAGAGTGCAGAGGAACATATTAGAGGAGGGTGGGGCGCAGAAGTCCATAGAATCGCTGTGCATAGCACAGCAGTCCTAGCTGCCCTGACCTAACATAGCCAAACGTAACATAGCCGAAGGTAGCTTAGTTCAACCTATCGCGCCGAAGCCACTAATGCATATCTCCCCAGATCCAAGCAGAATGTACTGGAGCGCAGTAGATAGCTGTAATCCACCTCATTGCAGTGTGTAGCACAACGTCAGAGTTATCCTAACCTAACCAACCCGAACGTAGCATAACCAAGCATAAAGTGCACCGAATACTATTTCTGGCCTACCCAGAGACAACCGGAGCGTATTAGAGTAACATAAAGCGCGGGAATCCACCAAATATTGGTGTACAGCATAAAAGTCAAAGCTATCCTATCCTGACATAACCAAACGTGACATAACCGCACGTCATCTATCTCTACCTAGCGGGCCGGGATCACTATTGCTGGCTTCCCCTGTGACAAGCAGAACGTACTGGAGCACAGTGGAGCGTAGAAGTCTAGCGAACAACAGTTTTACCACGAAAGTAAAAGCAATATAAACCTAACACTGACTAACGTAACCTACCCAAACGTAGCCTAACTAAGCCTAACGTGCCGAAAACGCTACTACTGTCTTCCACAGATTCGAACTGGATGTAGCAGAGAAACGTCGATCGCAGAAATCCACAGAACAACAATGCATAGCACAAAAGTGAAAGTAACCGTAGCCAAACGTAGCCAAACCTAACCTAACCGAATGTAACCCAACACAACCTAACGTGCCTAGGCCTCTGTTGCTGACATCCACAAAGCATCCAATTCCAACGTCCAAAGCAGATTATAGTGGAGCACTGTAGAGCGCTGATATCCACCCAAGAGCATTGTATAGCATAATAGTCAAAGCTATCTCCTTCTAACCTAGCCAATCGTAACATAGCCAAACGTAACTTAAGAGAAACTATCGCACCGCGACCACGATTACTGGCCTCCCCAGTGACCAGCAGAACATATTAGTGTATAGTAGTGCTCAGAAATCCTTAGAATCCCAGTGTTTATCAGAAAAGCTCAAGATAACCATGCTTAACACAAGCAAACAGAACATAACCGAACATAGCATAGCACAACAGAGCGTGCCGCGACGCCATTGTTGGGCTCGCCTTGGCCAAGCAGAATATAGTATGGCACAGTAGAGCGTAGAAATCCGCCGAATATCTGACTACACCACGAAAGTCAAATCTTGCCAAACCTAACACGAACTATCGTAGCGCATCCAAATGTATCCTAACTCAACCTAACGGGACGTGACCACTATTACTGGCTTCCCCAGAGTCGGGAAGAGTATAGAAGATCAACGTAGAGCGTAGGAATCCGCACAATAGCAGTGTATGGTACAAAAGTCAAAGCTATTCTGATCTAACACAACGCATCATAACCTAAGCAAGCGTAAACTATCCCATCATAACGTGCCGCGATGACTATTGCTTGCCACCAGAGAGCCGAACAGAGCCTAAAATATCAACGTAGAGCGTAGAAATCCACCGAATAGCCGTGTATAGTATAAAAGTCAAAGCTATCCTATATTTACCTAACCAAACGTAACGTAACAAGGAGTAACTAAGCACAACCTATCGTGTCACGACCGCAATTGCTGGTCTGGCCAGAATCAAGTAGGGTATAGTACAGCAGTACGGAGCGCAGGAATCCACCGAATAGCAATGTACAGCACTAAAGTCTAATCTATCCTGTCCTAACCAAGCCAAACGATACATATCCGAAAGCAACATAGCTCAGACTAACGTGCCGATAATACTATTGCTGGCATGTCCAGAGCCAAGCAGTACATGTTCGAGCAATGTAGAGCGCAGGAGTCCGCCGAATAGCGGTATAGCACAAAAGTCAAAGCTGCCCTATCCAAACCTAAACAAACATAACAACCATACGTAATCAATCTCAGCCTACCGCGCTGTGGCAACTAATACTGGTCACCACAGAGCCAATCATACAATACTAGAACACAGCAGAGCGCAGACATCCAGCGGAAAAACGTGTACACCACGAAAGCCAAAGCTGTCTAAGCCTAACCCAGACAAACGTAACCTAACCAAACGTAGCCAAACGCAACCAGTCGTGCCTACACCACCATTGCTGGCCTCCCCTGAGCCAAGCAGAACATACTAGACCACAGTAGATAGCAGAAGATGAGTGAAAAGCAGTTTATGCCACGAAAGTCAATGCAATTCGAAACTAACACAAACTAATGTAACTTAACGAAACGTAGCCTAACTCAATCTCACGTGCCGAGACCACTGTTGCTGACCTTCACCGAGGCGAGCAGGACATAGTAGAGCAATGTGGAGCATAGAAATCCGTCGACTAGCGGTGCATAACACAAAACTCACACCTGTACCAACCTGACCTAACCAATCGTGACATAACCAAACGTAGCATAACAAATTCATCGTGCCACGACCACTATTGCTGGCCTCCCTTGAGTCGAGCAGAGTGTAGAAGAGCACAGTAGAGAGCAGAAAGTCAACAAATAACAGTTTATGCCACAAAAGTCAAAGATATTCTAACCTAACTAGGCCTAACCTGACCTAACCCGACAGAGAATAACTAAACCGAACCAGCCGCGACCACTATTGCTAGCTTCCCCAGGGACAAGCAGAGTATGACTCCTAACCCGACAGAGAATAACTAAACCGAACCAGCCGCGACCACTATTGCTAGCTTCCCCAGGGTCAAGCAGAGTATGATCGAGCATAGTAGAGCACACAGGTCCATAGAATGGCAGTGTACAGCACGAAAGTCGAAGATACCCTAACTTAACCCAAACATACCTAACATAACCAAACGTAACTTAATACTGCCTAACGCGCCGCGGCCAATATTTCTGGAATTCCCTGAGCAAAGCATGGAGTATTAGGTCGCTCTAGAGCGCAGAAAACCACCGAATAGCAGTATATAGCACAGAAGTCAGAGCTATCTTATCTTAACCTAACCGAACGTAACCTAACCAGACGCAGACTAACACACCCTAACGTGCCGAGACCCCTCTTTCTTGTTACCCCAGGGCCGAGCAGAACATATTAGAGCACAGCAGAGCGCAACAATCTGCCGAATAGCAGTATATAGCGCAAATGTCAGATCCATCTCTTCCTAACATGACCAAACGTAACACAACCGAATTTGATATAACTCAAACTAACGTGCCGAGAACCCTGTTGCTGGCCTCCACAGAGACAAGCAGAATGTTCAATAGCTCCGAAGAGCGCAGAAATAAACCGCATTGCATTGTATAGCTCAAAAGTAGGAGATATACTGACCATAGCGTCGTAACCTAGCCTGACCTAACGTAGCCTAACTCAACCATACTTGCCCAGACCACTATTACTTGCCTCCCCAGACCCAAGCACAATATAACAGAGGAGAGCAAACTACAGGAACCCGCAGAATTGCAGTAAATACCAGAAAAGACAAACCTACGCAAAGCTAACCCAAGCTAACGTAACATTACCATGCGGTGAGTACCTCAAAACGACGTGCCGCGACTACTGTCGCTGGCCTCCTCGGAATCGGACAGTGTACACCAGAGCGCAGGAAGCCGCCAAGGAGCAATGCAAAGCACAAAAGTCAATGATATCCTATCCTAACCAGACCTAACTTATCCTAACCGAACGTAGAATAGCAAAATTTTGCGTGCCGCGACTACTATCGCTGGCTTCCCCATAGGAAAGCAGAATATGATAGGGGAGAGTAGAGCACAGACGCCTGTAGAATATCAGTGTTGAGCCCATAAGTCGAAGATGTCACAACCAAACCTAATCACACCTAACCTAGCCAAACGTAGCACAACTCAACCTAACGTGTCGAGACCACTATTGCCGGCCTACCTAGGGACAAGCGGAACATACTAGAGCACACTGTAACGCATTATTCCACGGAATAGCAGTATACAGTGCAAAAGTCAAAGCTATACTATCCTAACATAACCAACCTTCACTCGACCAAACATAACATGACACAATCCAACGCGCCAAGGCAACTGTTGCTGGCCTCCCCATGGCTGAGCAGAATATAGTAGAGCGCAATAGAGCGCAGGATTCCACCTAATAACAGTGTATGGCACTAAGGTCACAGCTAATCTTACAGAACCTAACATGACCAAACCTAACGGAACGTAATATATCGCAAGCTAACGTGCAGTGGCCACTATCGCTGGCCTCCACAGAGCCAAGCAGAAAATATTGCAGCACAGCAAAGCGCAGAAGTCCACCGATAAGCAGTGTTCAGCACAAAAGATAAAGCTTCCCTGCGCAAACATAGCCTGACCCCACATAACCGAACGTAACATGACACAACATAACGGGCCGACGCTACCATAGCTGGCGTACCCAGAGCCAAGCTAAAAATATTGGAGCACTGTTGGGTGCAAAGATCCACCTAGTATCAGACTATAGCGCTAAAGTCAAATCTACCCTCTCCTGACCTATCCTATCGTAACATAACGGAACGTAACATATCTCAACCTGTAGTGACGCAACCAAAATTGCTGGCCTCCCCAGAGCAAACAGAATGCATTAGTGGAGTGTAGAACACAGAAATCCATAGAATCGCAGTGTATATCGGGAAGGACAGAGCTGCGCAAACCTAACAAAGACGAACAGGGCACAGCCTAGCGTAGCCTAACACGACCAAACGTACCGATACCGCTATAGCTGCCCTCCCCAGTGTCAAACAAGACATACTATAGCACAGTAGAGCGCAGAAATCCACCGAATAGCAGTGCACAACACAAAGGTTAAAGGTATCCTAAGCTAACTTATCCTGACCCTACGTAACCGAACGTAACAACAAACTCCATAAAGTACAGAGACAACTCTCGCTGGCCTTCCCAGAGCGAGGCTGAAAATAAGAGGGCACTGTAGGGCGCAGATATCCTCCTAATAGCAGGCTATACCACCAAAGACAAATCTGCCCTCTGCTAGCCTAACCAACCGTACAAAAACCAAACGTAACCTAACCGAACATAAAGTGCCGGGACAACTATTGCTGGCCTTCCCAGAGCGAAGCTGAGAATCATAGAGCACTTTAGGGCGCAGGAATCTACCTAATAGCAGGCTGCAGCACTAAAGTCAAAACAATTCTCTCATAACCCAAGGAATCGTAGCAAAGATGAACGAAACATATCTCAACCTATCGCGTGCAAACCACTATTGCTGTCCTCCCCAGAGCCAAGCAGAACACATTAGTTGAGAGAAGAACGAAGAGAGCCATAGAATCGTCGTGTATATCAGAAGAGTCAAACATATCCAAACCTAACCCAAACCAAAAGGACAGAGCCAAACATCGTCTAACCATATCTATCATGCCGCGGCCGCTATTGCAGCCCTCGCCATGGCCAGGCAGGACAATCTGAGCACGGTAGATACCAGAAGTCCACCGAAAAGCCGTGCACAGCGCAAAAATTAATGCTACGACAACAAAACCTTACCTAACCTGACATAACCGGACGTAGCCAGACACAACACAACGTGCCGAGACCACTATTGCTGTTCTTCCTAGAGCCATGCTGAAAATATTAGCGCACTGCAGAGAGCAGAAATCCACCTAATAGCAGGCTATAGCACCAAAGTCAAGCTACTCTCTCCAAACCTGTGCAACCGTAACATAACCAAATGTAAATTAATTCTACCGAACGTGCCGCGACCACTATCGCTGGCCTCCTCCGAGCCAAGGAGAACACATTAGTGGGGAGTACAATGCAGAAACACATATAATCGCAGTGGATATCAGAAAAGTCAAAACTACCCAAACCTAACGCAAATCAACAGGACATACGCAAACATAGCGTAACTCAACCTAAAGTGCCCAGGCTGCTATTTCTGCCCTCCCTGAAGACAAGCAGGACGTACTAGAGCACAGTAGATCCAAAAGGTCCACCGAATAGACGTGTACAACGCTAAAGTTAAAGCTACACTTACAAAACTTAGCAGAGCCCAACATAATCGAACGTAACATGACTCAACGTAACGTGCCGGGAGCGCTATTGCTGGCCTTCCGAGGGACAAGCTGAACATGCTAGAGCACTGTAGGACACAGAAATCCACCAAATCGCAGACCACAGCACTAAAATCAAGGCTATAATCTCGTAACCTAACCAATGGTAACACACCCAGTCGTAACGCAACTCAACCTATCGTGCCGCAAGCAATATTGCTGGCCTCCCCAGAGCCAAGGAGAACTTACTAGTGGATAGCAGAAGTCAGAAATCTATAGAAACGCAGTTTATACCGGAAAAGTCAAAGATACGTATGCCTAACCCAGACCAAAACAGCATAATCGAATATAGCCTATCTCAAACTAACGTGGCGCGCCACTATTGATCCCTCCCCCCCCCCCCCCCCGCCAGAGCCAAGCTGGTCATATCAGAGGACGGCAGAGCGCAGTGGTCTAACGAACACCAATGTACAGCACAAGAGTTAAAGCTGTCCCGGCCGAACATAGCATAACCAAGCCTAATCGAAAATAGCCTGACTGTCCATAACGTGCGTAGACCACAACAGCTGGTCATAACTGAGCCATGCAGAAAATATTAGAGAACTCTGGAGCCCAGAAATCCACATTATACCAGACTATATCAATAAAGTCAAAGCTATCTTCCCCTAACCTGACCAACCGTAACATGACCAAATGTAACCTAACTCAACCTAACGTGCCGCGAGCACTATTGCTGTCTCACACAGAGACAAGCAGAATACATTAGTGGAAAGTATAACGCAGAAATCCATATTATCGCAGCGTACAACAGAAAAGGCAAAGCTTCCCAAACCTAACCCAAGCCAACAAAACACAACCGAACCTAGCATAACTAAACCCGTCATGCCGTGACCGTTATTGCTGCTCTCCCCAGTGCCAAGCAGGAAATACTATAGCACAGTAGAGCGCAGATATCCACCGAAAAGCAGTGTAAAGCACAAAAGGTAAAGCTATCCTAACCAAACTTAGCCTAACACAAACCAACTGGACGTAACGCGACTCAACCTATCGTGCCGAGAGTGCCATTGCTGGTCGTCCCAAGAAGAATCTGTAAATGTTAGGGCTCTGTAGGTCGCAGAAATCCAACTAGTAACAGACTATTGCTCTATAGCCAAGGCAATATCATACTAACCTAACCAAACGTAACATATCCAAACGATACACTACACAAGCTATCGTGCCGCCACCACTATTGCTGGCCTCCACAGAACCAAGCAGAACATATTAGTGGTGAGCAGAACGCTGAAATCCATATAATCGCACTGTATATCAGAAAAGAAGAAGCTACCCAAACCTAACAAAGACAAACAGAACACAGACAAGCATAACTTAACTCAACCTAACCTGCCGAGACCACTATGGCTAGCCTTCCCAGAGCAAAGCTGAAAATGTTAGAGCGCCGTTTTGCCCAGAAGTCGACATAATAGCATACAATACCAATAAAGTCAAAGCTATCCTCTCCAAACCTAACCAAACGTAAACTAACTCAAACTAACGCGCCGCGACCACTGTTGCTGGCCTCCACGGAGCCAAGCAGAACACATCAGTCGAGAGTAGAACGAAGAGAGCCATAGAATCGCCGTGTATATCAGAAGAGTCAAAGATATCCAAACCGAACCCAAACCAACAGGACAGAGCCAAACATAGTCTAACAATATCTATCGTGCCGAGGCCGCTATTGCTGCCCTCCCCATGGTCAGGCAGGACATCCTGGAGCACGGTAGATAGCAGAAATCCACCGAAACGCAGCGTACAGCGCAAAAATTAGTGCTACGACGACAAAACTTTACCTAACCTGACATAAACGGACGTAGCCAGACACAACGCAACGTGCCGAGACCACTATTGCTGTTCTTCCTAGAGCCTTGCTGAAAATATTAGCGCACTGCAGAGAGCAGGAATCCACCTAATAGCAGGCTATAGCACTAAAGTCAAGCTACTCTCTCCAAACCTATGCAACCGTAACATAACCAAATGTAAATTTATTCTACCGAACGTGCCGCGACCACTATCGCTGGCCTCCTCCGAGCCAAGCAGGACACATTATTGGGGAGTACAATGCAGAAACACATATAATCGCAGTGGATATCAGAAATGTCAAAACTACCCAAACCTAACCCAAATCAACAGGACATATGCAAACATAGTGTAACTCAACCTAAAGTGCCCAGGCCGCTATTTCTGCCCTCCCCGAAGACAAGCAGGACGAACTAGTGCACAGTAGATCCCAGAGGACCACCGAATAGGCGTGTACAGCGCTAAAGTTAAAGCTACTCTTACAAAACTTAGCAAAACCCAACCTAACCGAACGTAACATGACTCAACGTAACGTGCCGATAGCACTATTGCTGGCCTTCCCGGGGACAAGCTGAACATGCTAGAGCACTGTAGGACACAGAAATCCACCTAATAGCAGGCTACAGCACTAAAGTCAAGGCTATAATCTCGTAACCTAACCAATGGTAACACACCCAGTCGTAACGCAACTCAACCTATCGTGCCGCAAGCAATATTGCTGGCCTCCCCAGAGCCAAGCGGAACCTATTAGTGGTTAGCAGAATGCAGAAATCCATAGAAACGCAGTTTATACCGAAAAAGTCAAAGATACGTATGCCTAACCCAGACCAAAAGAACATAATCGAATATAGCAAGACTCAACCAAGCGTGAGGTACAGATATTCTTGCCCTCCCTCCAGAGCCAAGCTGGCCATACCAGAGGCCAGCAGAGCCCAGAAGTCAAACGAACAGCAGTGTACAGCACAAAAGGAAAAGCTATCCCGGCCAAACATTGCATAACCAGACCTAGCCGAAAATAGCCTGACTACAGATAACGTGCATAGACCACTACTGATGGCCAGCGCAGAGCCACACAGAACACACTAGTGGAGAGTAGAATGCGGAAATACATAGAATCGCAGCGTATATCAGAAAAGTCAAAGCTACACAAGCCTAACACAAGCAAATAGAACATGGTCAAACATAGCCTAACTCGATATAACGTGCCGAGACCGCTATTGCTGCCCTCCTCTGAGGCAAGTAGGACATGCTAGAGCACAGCAGAGCGCAGAAATCCACGGAATAGGTGTGTAAAGCACAAAAGTTAAAGCTACTATGGCCAACCTTAGCCTGAACCAACTTAACCGAATAAACATTTCCCAACATAAAGCGCTGAGACCACTACTACTAGACTTCCCAGGGACATGCTGAAGACATTACAGCACTGTGGGGCGCAGAAATCCACCAAGTATCAGACAATAGCACTAAAGTCATAGCAATCCACTCCTAGCTTAGCCAACATTAACATAACCAAGCGTAACCTGACTCAACCTAACGTGCCGTGACCAGTGTTTCGTGCCTCCCCGGAGCCAAGCAGAACACAGTAGTCGAGAGTAGAGCGCAGAAGTCCATAAAGTCGCAGTGTATATCACAATAGTCATAGCAACCCAGGCCTGACCCTAACCAACAGGACATAGCCAAACGTCGCGTAGCTCAACCCAACCTGCCGCGACCGCTATAGCTGCCCTCCCGGAGCCAAGCAGGACATACATGTGCGCAGTAGAACGCAGAAATCCACCTTAGAGCAGTGTACAGCACAAAAGTTGAAGCTATCCGAACCATACTTAGTCTAACCCAACCTAACCTAACGTCACGGAACTCAAAATAACGTGTGGGAGAAAAATATTGCTGGCCTCGCCAGAGCCAAGCTGAAAGCATTAGAGCACTCTAGGGCGCAGGAGTCCACCTAATAGCAGGATATAACACTTAAGCCAAGGCTATCGTCTCCTGACCTAGCCAACCGAAACAACCAAAAGCTAACACAATTCAACCTATCGTGCCGCGACCAGTATTACTGGGCACCGCAAAGCAAAGCAGAACACATTAGCGGGGGGTAGGACGCAGAAATTCACAGCATCGTAGTATATATCTGAATAGACGAAGATACCCACTCCTAGCGCAATCAATTTGGGCATAACCAAACATAGCCTAAATCAACCTAACATGCTGAGACCGATATTGCTTCCCCCCAGATCCTAGCAGGGCATGCTAGAACACTGCAGAGTGCAGAAGTCTACCGAATAGCAGTGAACAGTGTAAAAGTTGGAGATACCCTGCCCAAACTTACACCGAACCAACCTAACCGAAGGTAACATGACCCAACGTAGCATGCCGAGACCACTATTTCTGGCCTACCCGTTGCCAAGCTGAAGGTATTAGAGCATTTTAGGGCGCAAAAATCCCCCTAATAGTAGACTATAGCACTAAAGTCAAAGCTATCATCTCCTGACCTAGCCAATCGTAACAAAACCAAACGTAACCTAACCCTACCTAACGTGCCGCGACCACTATTGGTAGCCTCCCCAGAGCCAAGTAGAACACATTAGTGGAGAGTTGAACGCGGATATCCATATTGTAGCAGTGTATATCAGAAAAGTCAATGCTACACATGCCTAACCCCAACAAACAGAACATAGCCAATCGTAGCCTTATTCAGGCTAACACGTCGAGACAGCTATTACTGTCCGCCCAAGAGCCAACCGGATCATATTAGAGGAGAGTACATGGTAGAAATGCATATAACCGCAGGGCAAAACACGATATTCGAAGCTACCCTATCCTAACGTGACCAAGCTTGGCATAACCGAACGTAGCTTAACTCAACCTTACGTGCAGATACCACAATTGCTTGCCTCTCAACAGCCAAGCAGAATATGCTAGAGCACAGTACAGCGCACCAATACAACGCGTTGCAGCGTATAGCACAAAAGTGTAGGACATCATATCCTACCGTGTCCGAACCCGACACAACCGACAGTACCCTAACTTAGCATAAGATAACCGGACTACCATTGCTGACCTCCTCATTGCCAAGCTGTAAATATTGCAGGAATGTAGAGCGCAGAGGTGCACCGAACAGCGGTGTATAGCACAGAAATCAAAGCTGTCCCATCCTAACCTAACCAAACGCAACACAACCGTACGTAACAAATCTCAATCTAACCTGCCGAGACCACTATTACTGGTCTCCGCAGAGGCAACCGGATCATACTAGAACAAAGTAGATCGCTGAAATCCACCGAAAACTGTGTACACCACGTCAGTCACAGCTATCCAAACCTAACCCTGACTAACGTATCCAAAACAAACGCAGCCTCTCTCAACCTAGCGTGCCGAGACTACTACTGCAGGCCTCCCCAGAATCGAGCAGTGTATAGTAGAGCAACGAAGAGCACAGACATCCGCCGATTAGCAGTGTACAGGGCAAAAGTCAAATATATGCCATCCGAACATAACCAAACGCAACATAAACAAACCTATACCTAGCTCAACCTATCGTGCCGCGGCCACAATTTCTGGCCTCCCCAAAGCAAGGCGGAGAATATTAGATCACAGTAGAGCGCAGAAATTCACCGAATAGCAATCTATGCCATGAAAGTCAAAAGCATCCATACCTAACCCTAACAAACGTAACCTAACCAAACGTAACATAACTTAAACTCACGAGTCGAGACCACTACTGCTAGCTTCCACGTCGACAAGCTCAACATATTAGAGGTGAATGGAGCGCAGAATTCCATAAGAAGGCAATGTATGGGGAAAAGTCGATTCTATCTTAAGCTAACCCAGACTAACGTAACCCAACCAAGCCTAACATAGCTAAGCCCAACGTGCCGAGCCCTCTCTTTGTTGCCTCCCCAGAGCAAAGCAGATTATACTAGTGCACAGTAGAGCAGAGTAATCCAACGCCTTGCACTGTATAGCACAAAAGTCAAAGATATACAAACATAACTGGTCCTAACCTATCCCAACCGAAAGTAGCCAAGTTAACATGACGTGCCAAGAATACTATTGCTTGCAGCCCCAGGCAGGCAGAAAATACTAGAGCAATATAGAGCGCATAAATCCACCGAGTAGCGGTGCAAAGCATCTCTGAGCTCTGCCCTCATCTAACACGTCCGGCTTTTCTCTGCGAAGGCCAGCAACATTGGTCGCGTGCCGTTAAGTTGAGCCAAATTAAGTTCGGCTAGTCTAAGTCGGACTGGGTTAGTTTAGGACTGCAGTGTCCATTGTTGTACACATTGCTAACATGCGGATTCCTGCTTTCTACTTTGCTCTTTCGCATTCTACATGTCTCTGTGGACGCCAGCAATAGAGGTCGCGGCACGTTATGTGGAGCTATGTTACTTTCTGTTAGGTTAGGTTAGGAGAGCTTTGGTACGAATAGCTTCGGCTTTCGTGCTATACACCGCTGTTCGGCCGATTTCTGCTATCTACATTGCTCTAGTATATCCTGCTTGGCTCTGCGGAGGCCAGCAACAGCTGTCTCGTCACGTAAGGTTGAGTTATTTTATGTACGTTTATGTTAGGTTAGTTTGGGTTCGGTCAAGATAGCTCCTGCCAGCAACAGCTGTCTCGTCACGTAAGGTTGAGTTATGTTATGTACGTTTATGTTAGGTTAGTTTGGGTTCGGTCAAGATAGCTAGTGCCAGCAACAGCTGTCTCGTCACGTAAGGTTGAGTTATGTTATGTACGTTTATGTTAGGTTAGTGTGGGTTCGGTCAAGATAGCTAGGACATTTATACCCTGCACCGCTAATTTAAGGACTTCTGCGATCTACCGCCCTCTGATATGTTCTGCATGTCACTGGAGACGCCAGCAATAGTGGTCGCGGCGCGTTCTTTTGAGTTATTTTACGTTCGGTATGTTTTCATTATTTTGGGTTAGGCCAGGGTAGCCTTGACTTTTCTGCTATACACTGCTGTTCTATGGATTTCTGCGATCCACTCTCCCCTAACATGTCCTGCCCAGCGTCGGGCAGCTCAAAAATTGTGGTCGCTGTACGTTAGGTTGGGTTAGGTTACGCTTGGCCAGGATTGGTTTTGATACGAATGGCTAGGGTAGACTTGACTTTTGTACTATACACAGATCTTCTGTGGATTTCTGTGCCCTACTGTTCGCTGTGGTATTCAGCATGCATCTGGGGACGCCAGCAACAGTGGTCGCGTCGCGTTATGTTGAGTTACGTTACGTTTGGTTTGGTTAGGCTAGGATAGGATTGCATGTGATGGCTTTCACTATTCTGCTGCACACAGCTGTTCGTTCGATACCTGCGCTCTGCATTGCTCAGGTATATTCTGCTTGTCTCTGTGAACGCCAGCGATAGTGTTCGCGTCACGTTGTTTTGAGTTACGCTGCGCCCGGACATATCAGATTTGTTTGGCTTAGGTTAGGATAGCTTTGCCATTACAGCTATAGACTGCTATTATATGAATTTCAGCTCTATGCTCTGCTCTCGTATGTTGCGCTTGCCTCCGTGGAGGCCAGAAATAGTGGTCGCCGCACGTTAGGTTGAGTTATGTTACGTTCGGTTAGGCCAGCATAGGGCAGGCTTTGTTAGGATAGCTTTTGACTTTTGTACCGTACACTGCTATTCGGACGACTTCTACGTTCTACAATGCCCTAGTATGTTCTACTTGGCCCTGTGTAGGCCACGAACAGTGGCCTCGGCACGTCAGGTTGGGTTAGATAACGTTTGCTTAGTTAAGGCTAGTTTGGAGTAGGATGAGACAGCATTGACTTTCTGCTATACACAGCTAATATATGGATTTCTGTGCTCCACTCTTCTGTAATACGTTCTGTATGTCTCTGGGGACGCTAGGAATAGTGGTCGCGGCACGTTATGTTGAGTTAATCTACGTTCAGTTAGGTTGCGTTAGTTTGCGTTAGGTTTGGATAGCATTGGCTTTTCTGCTTTTCACTGCGATTCTATTGATTGCTTTGATCTACTCTCCTCTACTATATTCTGCTTTTCTCTGTGGAGGCCAGCAACAGTGTCCGCGACACGACAGGTTGAGCTCGGTTACGTTTGGCCATGTTACGGTTGGATACGTTAGGGTAGGATAGCTTCCACTACTTTGCTATACGCTGCAATGCTGCCGATTTCTGCGATCTACTCCGCTCTGGTCTATTCTGCTTGGCTCTGGGCAGGGAAGCAATTGCGATCCCGGCAGGTTAGGATGAGTTATGTTGCGTATGGCTATGTTAAGTTATGTTAGGTTAGGAGAGGGTAGCTCTGACTTTTCTGCTATACACTGCTACTCGGGTATTTCTGCGCCCTACTGTGCTCTAATATGTTCTGCTTGGTTGTGTGGACGCCAGCAATGGTGGCCTTGGCAGGTTAGGTTGAATTAGGTTACGTTTGGTTTGATTAGGGTAAGTTAGGTGTGGTTTGTGTATCTTTGACTTTTGTGCTTTACGCTGCTTTTCCTCGGATTTCTTAACCGAGCACGACTGTGGGTGGGCCAGCATAGTGCCCGTGACACGTTACGTTGTGTTAGGTTGCGATTGCTTAGGTTAGGTTCGGTTAAGTTTGGTTTGGATATCTTCGACTTTCATGCTATGCACTTTTATACGGTGGATTTCTGCGCCCTAATCTCCTCTAATAATTTCTCCTTGGTTCTAGTGAGGCCAGCAATCGTGGTCCAAACACGTTACTTTGAGCTAGATTACGTTCGGCTAAGTTATGCGACCTTGTGTTTGGTTTGGGCAGCTTTGACTTTTGTGGTACGCTCTGCCATTATATGGACATCTGCGCCCTACTGCGCTCTACTTTACTCTGCTTTTCTCTGGGGGCGCCAGGAATAGAGGTCGCGGCACGTTAGGTTGAGTTATGTTACGATTGACTAGGATCGGTTGTGACAGGTTTGGTTAGGCTAGCTTTGATTTTTGCTCCACAAACTGCTACATATTGAGTTCTGCGTTCCACTGTGGTCTGCCGCATTCTGCATATCTGTGCGGACGCCAGAAGTTATGGTCGCGGCACGTTAGGTTTAGTTATGTTACGCTTGGTTAGGTTGTGTTAGGATAGGCTTTGCAAGGATAGCTTTGGCTTTTGCGCTATACGATGCTATTCGGCCTATATCTGCGCTCTGAATTGCTCTAGTATATATTGCTTGGCTGTGGACTGGCCAGCAGCAGTGGCCTCGGGACGCTAGGCTGAGGTGTGTGACGTTTGGTCAGGGCAGGTTAGTTTGGGCCTGGTTAAGATAGATTTGACTTGTCTGCTACACGGCTGATCTGTTCATTTCTGAGCTCTACTCTCCTCTAATATGTTCTGCTCGGCTCCGTAGATGCCGCAAACAGTGGGCGCGGCGCTGTAGGTTGAGTCAGGTTAAGCCTGCTCGGCAAAAGTTGGGTTAGGTTTGGTTAGGATACGTTTGACGCTTTTGCTGTACACTGCTATTCTATGCATTTCTGCGCTCCACCCTCCTCTAACATTTTCTGCTCGGTTCTATAGAGGCCAGCAATATTGGTCGCGCCAAGTTAGGTTGAGACAGATTACGTTCGGGTAGGCTAAGTTAGGCTGGGTTACGGTAGGGCTGCTGTGTCCCTTGTGCTACATATTGTCATTTTAAGGATCTCTGCTACCGAATGTGCTCTTTCACATTCTGCATGTCTCTGGGGACGCCAACTATAGATGTCGTGGCATGTTATATGGAGTCATGTTACGTTTGGGTAGTTTAGGATAGGATACGTTGTGCTAGAATAGCTGTAGCTTCCGTGCAATACACCGCTATTCGTCGGATCATGCTCTCTACTTTGCTGTAGAGTGTTCTGCTTGGCCCTGTGGAGGACAGCAACAGTGGCTACGGTACGTTAGAATGGGCCATGTTACGATTGGTTGGGTCAGGTTAATTTGGGTTAGGTTAGGATAGCTTCGTCTTTTCCACTATGCACTGGTAATCCACGGGTTTCGGCGATCTCCTCTCCTCTAACGTGTACTGAGTGTCACAGGGGACGTCAGCAATAGTGGCCGCGGCACGTTACGCTGAGTTTTGTTACGTTCGGAAGGTTCAGGTTAGTTTGGGTTAGGATAGGGTGACTTCGACTTTTCTGCTGTATACTGCTACTCTTTGGATTTGTGCGCTGTGCTCTCCCCTAATATTTTCTGCTCGGATTTGCGGAGGATGGAAGAAATTTTCGCGGCACGTTATGTTGGGTCAGGTAACGCTTGGTTAGGATAGGTTATCTTGGCTTATGTTAGGAGAGCTTAGAATTTTTCCCTAC